>NC_071501.1:122463319-122766349 GCF_028408465.1 Anastrepha ludens
TCCATCCAAAATGCATTCTGCAACTTTAGATAAAATTGGGTCTCGTCTCGTCTCACGAGCGATGTCCTTAAAACTCATATTGAAATATTTTTCAGATTCAATAAAGTTGACATATGAAAACTCCGTAATTTTGTTTTCAAACATTTGTTGAGGCATACGCGAAATTGAGTCAGCTTCATTATTTACTCCTTTCACATATTCTATGGTGTAATTGAACCCGGATAAAATTAATGCCCAGCGCTGCATTCGGGCTGAAGCCATGATAGGCAATCCTTTATTGTTACCAAAAATAGTTAATAGTGGACGGTGATCAGTTTTCAAAATAAATGTGTTTCCCAATAAGTATTGTTTAAGTTTTGTAATACAAAACACAATAGACAAGGCTTCTTTTTCAAGAGTACTATAATTTTTCTCGCTCTTGCTTAATGCTCTGGAGATAAAAGCAATTGGTTTCAATCCACTAGAGAATTTATGTGACAAAATTCCTCCCACCGCCGTATTAGAAGCATCCGTTGTTAATACCAACGGTAAATCTGGGTTGAAATGAACCAAAACTTGGTCTGACGTCACAGCATTCTTGATGGCGTCATATGCCTTTTGACAATTCTTTGACCATAAAAACGGCTCATCTTTGCTCAATAATTTATAAAGTGGAGACATCATATTCGCAAAGTTATTAATAAATTTTGAGTAATAATTTGCCATACCGACAAAGGCTCTAACTTCCGAAATATTATCTGGAATTGGCGCAGAACGAATGCTCGAAATTCGATCGTTATTCTTACTCAATCCGTTTTTATCAATATTGAAGCCCAAATAAGAAATCTTTGATTGAAAAAAAACTGACTTTTTGATATTTAGTTTCAATCCAGCATTTTGTAGTTTTTGAAGTACTAGCCTCAACGTTTTAATGTGACTCTGCATAGTCTTTCCAGTGACTGTAATGTCATCCTGATACACCACGACAAACGGTATGTTTCTTAACAAACTTTCCATTGTCTTTTGAAAAATCGCTGCCGCAGTCTTAACACCAAAAGGTAATCTTTTTACTTTTAATGTACCTATGTGCGTACTCCATGCACACAATAATTGTGACTCATCGTCAAGAATTAGCTGATTGTACGCATTGGACAAATCAAGCTTTGTGAAAATTTCACCACCCTCTAAAGATGCAAAAATCTCATCTATCCTGGGTAAAGGATATTTAAAATCCTCTAAAAACTTGTTAATTGTGATTTTATAATCACCGCATATCCGCAAATCACCGTTGGGTTTCAAAACTGGTACTAAAGGTGTACCCCAATCAGAGTTGTCAACAGGTTCGAGAACACCTGAACTGATTAAATCTCGCAACTGTTTCTCAACTTTAGCCTTCCATGCTAATTGCAAAGGTCTGGGTTTGCAAAATACTGGTGTTGCATTTTCAACAACCTTTAAACAAATTTCCGAATTTTTAAATTCACCCAACTTATCTTCAAAAACCTCGACGAACTCAATCTTCAATTGTTCGACGATCGCAGCATACTTATTTTCGAAATTAATATTGTTTATTTGCAATAATTCGAAATTAAAAGAACGTAAAAACGTACGACCAAGCAATGGAGGGTTTGCAGAATCCACAACAACAACAACAACAGTTTTTGTATTACCTTTAAAAGTAATCGACGCATCATATTCGCCAACCAGCTTCAATCTATCACCACTGTAGTCAACATATGGAATATTGCATGGTCGGAGAGTCTTTTCCATAATATTATTCTCGTAAAACGACAAAGGCAACAAAGTGCATGGTGCACCTGTGTCACAAACAGCATTTAATTTAACTCCATCAATAACGACTGGAAGAGAATACACGTCAAACGAATTTCGCTCAGCCACACTAAAAATTGAATAATTAAACAAATCATTATTATCATGTTCATCATCATTATCATTAGATACATAATTAACACTTCTCTTTTTATTGTAACAAACAGACGCCAAATGACCAACTCTTCCACAAGAATGACACTTGCCATCTTTGTATTTGCATGACTGAGATGCATGATTTCGCCAACCACAGTGAGAACAAGGAAATTTTCTCTCACCATCGCCTCTGTTATCTCTGCCACCATCTCTGTTGCTGCCACCATCACCACTGCCTCTGTTGCTGCTTCCCCATTTGCCTCTGTTGCTGTTGCCACCATTACCTCTGTTGTCACTACTACTGTTGTTCTGCTTCTGATGTTTTTGCTTCTTGACAAAATTCACTGCAGTTTCTTCTTTTCCTCCCTTTATTATGCATTTCGTCTCTAATATCATCGCCTTTCTTAATGCACTTTGAATTGTGAGATTCTCATCTTCTTCACACAGCCTTTCAAAGATGAAATTTGGCAAACCCATTACGAATTGGTTTAACACAAATGCATCTAAATTGACCCCAAATTTACAATTAAGTGCCAACATCTTTACACGAGCATACCATTCCGCCACAGATTCACTTTCTTGCTTCGTTGAAATATGAAATATTTTCCGCTCACTAAACACAATAGTAGGTGGAGTGTATTGTGTGTCCAATATTTCACACAACTCTTTAAATGATTTTGACACGGGAGTAGCTGGACTGCACAAACTGTGTAGAACTTTGTATGGAACGGCACCAATTGATTTTAATAAAATCGACTTCCTTACATTATCATCTGTGCAATTCACTTCACAGAAATGTATCTCCAAACGTTCCTTCCAAACATTCCACGACTCCACATTCGGGTTAAATTCTGGAACATTCGTCGTTTGAAGCATTGTCACTGGTGTCACCATCTTGCTGTCATTCGCTGACTTTTCTTCTTTAGGAGGCATGTTGTGATTTTCTTTATTTTACTGTTTTCTTTTTTGTTTTAGTTTATTTTATATGTATTTACATATATCTACAAATATATTTGTTTTTGTTGCACACAACTTCTGTTATATTTTTTTCCGTTTTATTCTCGTCGCCAATATGTAGCGTATCAATAGAGGAAAACAACCAGCTCGTTCTCAGTTCAAATAACAACTATTCAGTTTATTAACATTGACTCTTATTTCAATGATTACTAATAAGGTGAATATGTATGTATGTATATAAAGAGAGTGAGAGTGATTGTTATAGATAAATTATGTTATTTACATTGATATGCATTTATACAATGTTATTTAGGCTAACTGTAAATATCAATACTCTATAGTAAGTTTTGCTGCTGCGGTCAAAATAATAGTAGCACGACATATTGTCAAGTTCTGAGAACATTTTTTTTACAATAGTTTTTTATTTAGGTTTTTTTATTTGAGTTTTTACATTTTTTATTTTTTTATTTTTATTTTTATGATAATAAAATTATAAGTAATCTCAAGCAAACGCAGCGCCAGCAGTAGTGTGTTGGATCAGATACGATGGAGTAGGTCGGTGTCCTTTAGAAATGTGTAAATTGTTTTTAGTGTTATCTTCAGTGGCATCTTTTAAAAGTTGAGAGGATCTGTGTCGCTGAAGTGGTGATGCCTTTGAGAAGCAAGTTCTGTGCAAGACACCAGTAGGTGATGCCCACTGACCCTGGCTTGGCAGAAGAGGCAGGTGTTGGATGTACTACCCTGTAATAGGTGTGCGCTAGTTACTATGGTGTGCCCAATACGGAGCCGTGTGTATGGGGTTGATGTGGTTGGTGGGTACCGAAGATGGATAGGCAGGTTTTGTATGTTTGGGCTTAATGTTCGAATAATGGTGTTTATAATACAACCATTCACGAAGTAACTTTGTTTGCCTCTATTCATGAATAAGTCGATATATGTCGCTGGGTAGGAAGACTTCGGATGTGATTGTTGGTGTAAGGGAAATGTCCTTGGCAATTATATCTGCCAGTGTGTTAATCTGAATGCCGGAATGCCCAGGTATTCACATAATTTTGATGCTGCTCCGATGGGAAATTAGTATGTCTTTCATACACTCGATGATTTTGCTTGACTTTTTGTGGTTTTGGATGGCTTGGAGCAGGACAAACTGTTGGAGGAAATTATATGTTTACGCTTACTTTTGGCGCAGCATTGCTTCAGCGGTGAGAATCGAACAGAATGAAAATAGAAGGCCGTACGTGATAACTTCCTGATTTTCCTTTACCACTGCGTAAGAAGTGTGGAATCCTTTTGACCCGTCAGTAAAACCCACTTCCACCCGCTAAATTTATAGTCTGCGATAGATTCGCAGAAATTAGCCCAATAAGCGGCGTTTGGAGTATTATCTTTCCATAAATAAGCTAAGTCGTCGATAAAGGAGTTATTATTTTGTTATTTCTTTAAGAATACAGTTGAAACTACAAATACCCATATCACTTTAAAGTTTTAAACTTTGTACAAAATTAAAAAAAAATATTTTAATTAAAACTGGCTGCTTGTAATTTTTTGTACGTCGGTTATTTATAAATATTTTCATAACAGTGTCGAGGATTACAGGCAGAAAGCGTAAACCGCGGCGCGCTTAAAGAACTCCTTTAGTAGCTTTTCCTTTTTATTATCACTTTGATTAAATATCTGCGGATTTTAATAGGGGAGAGAACTAAACAAATTTCAAAAAAGATAAATTTGTGGGAGATAATCATACAGCTGTGTTCACAACAATAGCAGCGCGACATTTTTTCTTTTATTTAAACGTATTAAAAAGCAGTATCTAACATTTCATAGCTATTGCAAAGTTTTGCCTATTTATTTATTTTTTTTTTTTTTTTACAAAAATATCCTATATACTACAATTCAAAGCTTCAAACTTTATGCAAAACTTACAGAAATTTAACAAATTATTTTAAATCTTAATCAAATTCTTTACAACTATTCCGAGCATGCAGTTTTATAGCCCATTAAATAAATCTAAAAAAAAAATGAGGAAGTTTACAGCAACACTGCGCTTCAGCAGCAATATTCGCAACAGATCGTTCAGTTTTGGTCCGCCATTCCATTCTAAATCGGATCGGCGTACCATTTATGGCTGTAGGCTGTGTAGAACCAAATGCCCTCTTCTTCCAACCAACCAACATCAGATGGCGCAGAGCTGCTTTCGTCCTCTGAGTTTGTGGATAACTCACTCCAATCTAATTGTGACGTGTCCCAGATCGCGTCTTCAATGTGCACTTCGCGAGCTGTGCTAAAGATTTGAGTCACTGCAGGTTCCTCGTCTCCTGGTGAACGCAGTCGGTCTATTGGAACACATCTTAGTCTATTCATGGTGTTGGCGTCTCCAGACGACGGATGATGTGTCGAAGGACTGCGCTCAACTGTGCGAGAAGAACCAGTGCCTTCGTCCACCCACAAAACGGCATCTTCTTTTTCGGTTGAATCCTCAACCGCAGGTGACTTGGGTGAAAATAAATCGTCCATTTCTTTGTTGGCCCTCGATGAAAAACTCACTAACTTAGAACGACTTAAATGCAACTCTTCTGAGCGCTGATTGAGCTGCCATTGCAATGGCTTGGCTTTATATACTCTATAGTTCTGCAGGTAATGCAAAGTTATTTTCACCGTCCCATGAATCCGCGTAAGATTA
Organism: Anastrepha ludens; assembly: GCF_028408465.1. Taxonomy (NCBI): domain Eukaryota; kingdom Metazoa; phylum Arthropoda; class Insecta; order Diptera; family Tephritidae; genus Anastrepha; species Anastrepha ludens. The sequence continues at coordinate 122,468,862 of NC_071501.1, forward strand.
TGGCAATAGTACAATCAAAACGGTAGTCCGTTGCAAACAGGAGGTAAAGAAACACATAAAACAAAAACAAAGAAACATATCACTTGTACATTTAAAATAGAACTTCCCAAGAAAAAAACAAAAGATCAGTTGTTCTACTGATTATACCCTATATAGTTGCACCTTTGCCTCAATAAAAAGGTTTTTTCGGTAGTCACCACATAAAAACAACGCAATTGTTAAGCTATTAAGCCGAAAGGAGTAGCAAGGACAACTGAGCCGCGCATATTTTGCCCAGCCACTAGCACAGCTATTGTGTTTTAGTGGGTATTACTCAATTAGCACTTGACGCGCGAGCACTTGTCCTTGGGGTGTTTTGGATTCGAGTATCCGCTACATACAAACAATGACATTTGTCTGTTTTGTGTAGAAACAGTTGTTGACACGTGCTTTTGTCGCCAAAACGGATTTGGAAAAACCATAAATATAAGAGTTTTTTTTGCAAGGATCCGTAAACGCAATAAAATAAATTACTTGACGAATAACCCGCCCTAAATTCGTAGTTAATTGATCCGTGTCAAAGGCAGCCTTCAAACTTATTTCTGAATTCACAAAAGACATCCTTACATACATACATATGCATGGTTGTTTGTAGAAATGAGATGCATCAACATGTATAGAAGTGTTGTTGTATCCTGTACTTAGATCGCACACCGCATACTGCAGCAAAACGGCCAAGGCCTCGATACCTTCGTTGCGGTGCTCTTCCTGCAGTTGCGTCTGCTTCAGGTGCCGCTCGATCGCTTCATAGAACATCGACCGTTATACGAATGTCGATTCGAATGTTTCAAAAGCTGCAGCTCCGTCGCATCCTGCCGCTCAGCAACTCACTTCATAACGCAATTGTTAAGTCGAAAGGGGCAGCAAAGACAATTGAACCGCAAATATTTTGTCTAGAGTAAGAAGTTTCTAGACTAAATTTAGTTTTATTCAGCTTTTCGATTTTCTTTATTGAGGGATGTTTTAGTTGGGCGAAAATTGTTGTCCGTGAACTTTTATAACTATCGGTGTACTCACACCAATTTCGATCCTAATATCTTTAGATATTTCTCATTAATTTGGAATATTTGTAGTAATATTTTTATGTGAATCAAAGTTTGGAAAGGCAATTGTTCAGCTAGAACCAGAACATGCAACGTATATGTACTTATGTAGGCATACTAGGGTGGAGTGATGTTTTTAATCGCTCTTTGTAGACTATCAGAAAGTAGAAAGAGATTTGTTTAAAAATATTTGTATTGCCCAAAAGAACGAATCATAATGTACTTTATGAACTAACGTTTTCGTGTACAAATTTTCAATTTTATGGTTTCTGACTATAAACTGCAAATTTCAAACCGGCGCATGGGTAAAAGTGCACGAAATACCAGATGCCGTATTTTTAAATAGAAAGCTTAGCTAATAATTTAATATGCACAGATTTGCATATATATGGGTTCCACTATTTCAGTTGTTAATTGGGAGAAAACATTTTCATCAAAACCTGTTAGAGATAACTAAAAATCTAATACGCCAGACAACACTCCCAAACTTCTGATTCAGAATCGGCATATGATTAGTAGTTTCGCATGTTGATGAAACGCCGAATATTAACCAGAAATATAATTTTCCCTTCTTATTTATATTTTTAGAAAGCAGTAACAACATTTGTAGGGAAATGCATTCTCAACTTTCGAACAAAAGAGAAACAGTTTCCTAGTTTCCTTCAGTATAAATACTCGTATAAGGACGCTTATAAAATACGCGTTTAGATGTTGCTTTAAAACGAAACATGAAACTATTTAGATCCTTTCACGTGTCACTATTTTTATTCAAAATACGAAAAAACATAATTTAATTGTTCACGCCCACAGGAAAATCCACCAAACAATCGATTTATGAATGCCTAATTGCGGAGAACGTCGAGACGTCCATGTTGAAGGTTCTTCAGCAACACTTTGCGCTACAGCAGCAGTACGAGTATTCTCAATACAACGCCCAGTTTTTGGCCTGTTAGTATTTTTTCCACACTCGACACTAACCAGTTTCTTGGAATTTATTTCGGACGATTATTTGATGTTGCTTTTAAAGATCGATTATTTTCATAAAAAACTTCAATAATTTTAACGCGTTGTTCTATCGCGTATTGTACACCTGTGTGCTTGAAAAATGTCAAAGATTACATAAAAAAGGTCTAGGAATTATTCACTACTGACATATATGCGGCACTTTTGAACGACCCTTTACATACTATAATTTTGAAAAGAATAGAAAAGAGATTATCATAAAATATGGTTCACACTACATTTTTCATATAAAAAGCAAGTAAAACAAATTAACCCTTTTGGTAACAGAATTCAAGTTTAAAGTAGTCCGAAGGTCTGTCTAATAGAAGCGTAACCGCCATAGTTAGACATTATTTGACTCTTTGTGACTGTAACTATAAGTAAATTTCAACTTAGTATCTTTTAAGTGCTGCTTCAACTCTTGCCGATGCTGACTCGCAATTTTAAGTCCTACTCTTGAATGAAATCGGTAAATTTGAAATTATATGAAATATCAACTGATGATAAAAAATAATAATAAAATTGTGGGATCTCACTACTCGCTTCATTCGTTTCTTTTTTTAAGAGGTGGTATTTGCAACTGATGGTGTTTCTGAATCAGTGAAACCGCGCGAAAATTTTGCAATATGAGGGTAGTTCAACAAGTTCTGATATGAAACAAAATATGTGGTTTGTGTAAAAGAAAGATTTTTTTGATTACCTTAACCTGGGGTAACACCACTGTAGAAATTTCAAAAAATTGATTTTTTTTTTATAAGCTTAAAAAATTCTTTGAACCTTTTAAAATACAGAACAAAAAGTTTTATACGTTACCGAAGTTTATTTCATAAATATTTTAAGCTTTTTACCAAGCGTTAGTGACTGCTACCTAACGACTTCTCCAAATTTCCAAACTTTAAACGCGTTTTTCTCAAAACACGTTTTCTGAAATTGGCACGCAGCATAACTCAAACAATTTTAAATATTTTTAATCAGGTTTTTCACTACGTCTGTATAATAACCTTCTTAAGAGAAGAGCGTAGGGGATTTTCGTTAGATTTATTTAAACGATTGTTATAATTATTTAAGTGCCGTTTTTTTAGACCAAAATAGAGTTTTTTCCTTCAAATGCTTGCTAATTCCACAAAAATAAATATTTTTTAAATCCCCTACGTGTTTCTCTAGCTATTTTAATTTAGATTAAGAAAAAACATGTTTCTTTGTTCCAGATTAAAATTTGCACCCTCTGTGCTGCGTGCCGCGGAGCTCCTTCAAGAGAAACCACATTAAAAAAAATGTCTCCAATGCCGCCATTTTGTAAAATTTTTCGATCAAACTTTGTAGTTTTGTATTTTAGTATATAAGTAATAACTTCCCAAATCAGAGTGATTGTTTTCCCTTTCCTTCTATACAAAAAAATTCTTTAAAAATCGTGTTTATTTTACGCGTGTACAGTGGTGTTACCCCTTAACTCACTGCGGCCGCTTCTACTAAGTGGATTTGTGCGCGTCTACCATTTACTTAATTCAATTAATACTCAGTTATATATATATAATTGGCGCGTACACCCTTTTTGGGTGTTTGGCCGAGCTCCTCCTCCTATTTGTGGTGTGCGTCTTGATGTTGTTCCGCAAATGGAGGGACCTACAGTTTCAAGCCGACTCCGAACGGCAGATATTTTTTATGAGGAGCTTTTTAATGGCAGAAATACACTCGGAGGTTTGCCATTGCCTGCCGAGGGGCGACCGCTATTAGAAAAATGTTTTTATTAATTTCGGTTTCACCGAGATTCGAACCAACGTTCTCTCTGTGAATTCCGAATGGTAATCACGCACCAACCCATTCGGCTACGGCGGCCGCAATACTCAGTTATTTTCAATAATAAAAAGGAGAAACATTTCATAACAACTTCTTCACCATTGACTCCTAAGCAGGAGAACTAAGAATTAAATCTCTTAGCTACACGGAAGTTAGACTACCAAGGATGATCGATTAAATTGCGATCTTTTCATCATGAGGTTTGGCCAATCTGCTATGGTGAAAAACAAAATTGCGCAAGGATGATCATGAATGATAGATTTACAGGGTTTGGCCATTAACTAAGGTGAAGAAGTAAATTGTGAGGGGAACTTGAGCTGGTACGTAACAAAAGATTTGGCAGCCGAACTTTGCACGATTATTTCATATCTATTCCCACACTCATCCAATAAGTCGTTTTTCAGACGGCAGCGAAGTGTCGTTGGTTGATTTTGTTCGTATATCAGTAACACAAGCTAAATTTGGTTAACACATCCCAAGTTACGTTAACCTATCATCTGATTCTGTCAAATTCGCCCAGAGCCGAATAACGGTCTGCTAAATACCACACCTATTTTCATCATGCGAGCAACTTCAGCTGCTACGCCACCTACACCACCTACACCACATCACCACATTTGCTTTTATGTTTGCGACTGTTCTATTAAGCAAATGATTCTAAAATTAATAGTAATTTTCAATTTTAAGACATTAAAAAAAATGATTTCCTCCAAAGCAGCCGGGCTCGAATATTTTTTGATTTTTTTTATTAAGATAAACTCAATTTTTTTTAGTTTTAGTTTTTCAGGGCGAAAATATTTTAAATAAAATTTGTAATTATTGCAACATACAATTATATTCACAATTTGGCCTTAGAAATTGTCAACTTCCACATCGAGTAATTTAAGAATCTAAACTTGGTTACAAAAATAATAAACTTTCTATAATACCGAACAAATCTTAATCGAAAAATGTATTAAACGTGAAAGGAGAAATAATGAACTAAGTTTTGCTGCTGCGGTCAAAATAATAGTAGCACGACATATTGTCAAGTTCTGAGAACATTTTTTTTATATTACAATAGTTTTTTATTTAGGTTTTTTTATTTGAGTTTTTACATTTTTTATTTTTTTATTTTTATTTTTATGATAATAAAATTATAAGTAATCTCAAGCAAACGCAGCGCCAGCAGTAGTGTGTTGGATCAGATACGATGGAGTAGGTCGGTGTCCTTTAGAAATGTGTAAATTGTTTTTAGTGTTATCTTCAGTGGCATCTTTCAAAAGTTGAGAGGATCTGTGTCGCTGAAGTGGTGATGCCTTTGAGAAGCAAGTTCTGTGCAAGACACCAGTAGGTGATGCCCACTGACCCTGGCTTGGCAGAAGAGGCAGGTGTTGGATGTACTACCCTGTAATAGGTGTGCGCTAGTTACTATGGTGTGCCCAATACGGAGCCGTGTGTATGGGGTTGATGTGGTTGGTGGGTACCGAAGATGGATAGGCAGGTTTTGTATGTTTGGGCTTAATGTTCGAATAATGGTGTTTATAATACAACCATTCACGAAGTAACTTTGTTTGCCTCTATTCATCAATAAGTCGATATATGTCGCTGGGTAGGAAGACTTCGGATGTGATTGTTGGTGTAAGGGAAATGTCCTTGGCAATTATATCTGCCAGTGTGTTAATCTGAATGCCGGAATGCCCAGGTATTCACATAATTTTGATGCTGCTCCGATGGGAAATTAGTATGTCTTTCATACACTCGATGATTTTGCTTGACTTTTTGTGGTTTTGGATGGCTTGGAGCAGGACAAACTGTTGGAGGAAATTATATGTTTACGCTTACTTTTGGCGCAGCATTGCTTCAGCGGTGAGAATCGAACAGAATGAAAATAGAAGGCCGTACGTGATAACTTCCTGATTTTCCTTTACCACTGCGTAAGAAGTGTGGAATCCTTTTGACCCGTCAGTAAAACCCACTTCCACCCGCTAAATTTATAGTCTGCGATAGATTCGCAGAAATTAGCCCAATAAGCGGCGTTTGGAGTATTATCTTTCCGTAAATAAGCTAAGTCGTCGATAAAGGAGTTATTATTTTGTTATTTCTTTAAGAATACAGTTGAAACTACAAATACCCATATCACTTTAAAGTTTTAAACTTTGTACAAAATTAAAAAAAAATATTTTAATTAAAACTGGCTGCTTGTAATTTTTTGTACGTCGGTTATCTATAAATATTTTCATAACAGTGTCGAGGATTACAGGCAGAAAGCGTAAACCGCGGCGCGCTTAAAGAACTCCTTTAGTAGCTTTTCCTTTTTATTATCACTTTGATTAAATATCTGCGGATTTTAATAGGGGAGAGAACTAAACAAATTTCAAAAAAGATAAATTTGTGGAAGATAATCATACAGCTGTGTTCACAACAATAGCAGCGCGACATTTTTTCTTTTATTTAAACGTATTAAAAAGCAGTATCTAACATTTCATAGCTATTGCAAAGTTTTGCCTATTTATTTATTTTTTTTTTTTTTTTACAAAAATATCCTATATACTACAATTCAAAGCTTCAAACTTTATGCAAAACTTACAGAAATTTAACAAATCATTTTAAATCTTAATCAAATTCTTTACAACTATTCCGAGCATGCAGTTTTATAGCCCATTAAATAAATCTAAAAAAAAAAAAGAGGAAGTTTACAGCAACACTGCGCTACAGCAGCAATATTCGCAACAGATCGTTCAGTTTTGGTCCGCCATTCCATTCTAAATCGGATCGGCGTACCATTTATGGCTGTAGGGTGTGTAGAACCAAATGCCCTCTTCTTCCAACCAACCAACATCAGATGGCGCAGAGCTGCTTTCGTCCTCTGAGTTTGTGGATAACTCACTCCAATCTAATTGTGACGTGTCCCAGATCGCGTCTTCAATGTGCACTTCGCGAGATGTGCTAAAGATTTGAGTCACTGCAGAACGACTTAAATGCAACTCTTCTGAGCGCTGATTGAGCTGCCATTGCAATGGCTTGGCTTTATATACTCTATAGTTCTGCAGGTAATGCAAAGTTATTTTCACCGTCCCATGAATCCGCGTAAGATTATGGCAATAGTACAATCAAAACGGTAGTCCGTTGCAAACAGGAGGTAAAGAAACACATAAAACAAAAACAAAGAAACAGATCACTTGTACATTTAAAATAGAACTTCCCAAGAAAAAAACAAAAGATCAGTTGTTCTACTGATTATACCCTTTATAGTTGCACCTTTGCCTCAATAAAAAGGTTTTTTCGGTAGTCACCACATAAAAACAACGCAATTGTTAAGCTATTAAGCCGAAAGGAGTAGCAAGGACAACTGAGCCGCGCATATTTTGCCCAGCCACTAGCACAGCTATTGTGTTTTAGTGTGTATTACTTAATTAGCACTTGACGCGCGAGCACTTGACCTTGGGGTGTTTTGGATTCGAGTATCCGCTACATACAAACAATGACATTTGTCTGTTTTGTGTAGAAACAGTTGTTGACACGTGCTTTTGTCGCCAAAACGGATTTGGAAAAACCATAAATATAAGAGTTTTTTTTGCAAGGATCCGTAAACGCAATAAAATAAATTACTTGACGAATAACCCGCCCTAAATTCGTAGTTAATTGATCCGTGTCAAAGGCAGCCTTCAAACTTATTTCTGAATTCACAAAAGACATCCTTACATACATACATATGCATGGTTGTTTGTAGAAATGCGATGCATCAACATGTATAGAAGTGTTGTTGTATCCTGTACTTACAGCGCACACCGCATACTGCAGCAAAACGGCCAAGGCCTCGATACCTTCGTTGCGGTGCTCTTCCTGCAGTTGCGTCTGCTTCAGGTGCCGCTCGATCGCTTCATAGAACATCGACCGTTATACGAATGTCGATTCGAATGTTTCAAAAGCTGCAGCTCCGTCGCATCCTGCCGCTCAGCAACTCACTTCATAACGCAATTGTTAAGTCGAAAGGGGCAGCAAAGACAATTGAACCGCGAATATTTTGTCTAGAGTAAGAAGTTTCTAGACTAAATTTAGTTTTATTCAGCTTTTCGATTTTCTTTATTGAGGGATGGTTTAGTTGGGCGAAAATTGTTGTCCGTGAACTTTTATAACTATCGGTGTACTCACACCAATTTCGATCCTAATATCTTTAGATATTTCTCATTAATTTGGAATATTTGTAGTAATATTTTTATGTGAATCAAAGTTTGGAAAGGCAATTGTTCAGCTAGAACAAGAACATGCAACGTATATGTACTTATGTAGGCATACTAGGGTGGAGTGATGTTTTTAATCGCTCTTTGTAGACTATCAGAAAGTAGAAAGAGATTTGTTTAAAAATATTTGTATTGCCCAAAAGAACGAATCATAATGTACTTTATGAACTAACGTTTTCGTGTACAAATTTTCAATTTTATGGTTTCTGACTATAAACTGCAAATTTCAAACCGGCGCATGGGTAAAAGTGCACGAAATACCAGATGCCGTATTTTTAAATAGAAAGCTTAGCTAATAATTTAATATGCACAGATTTGCATATATATGGGTTCCACTATTTCAGTTGTTAATTGGGAGAAAACATTTTCATCAAAACCTGTTAGAGATAACTAAAAATCTAATACGCCAGACAACACTCCCAAACTTCTGATTCAGAATCGGCATATGATTAGTAGTTTCGCATGTTGATGAAACCCCGAATATTAACCAGAAATATAATTTTCCCTTCTTATTTATATTTTTAGAAAGCAGTAACAACATTTGTAGGGAAATGCATTCTCAACTTTCGAACAAAAGAGAAACAGTTTCCTAGTTTCCTTCAGTATAAATACTCGTATAATGACGCTTATAAAATACGCGTTTAGATGTTGCTTTAAAACGAAACATGAAACTATTTAGATCCTTTCACGTGTCACTATTTTTATTCAAAATACGAAAAAACATAATTTAATTGTTCACGCCCACAGGAAAATCCACCAAACAATCGATTTATGAATGCCTAATTGCGGAGAACGTCGAGACGTCCATGTTGAAGGTTCTTCAGCAACACTTTGCGCTACAGCAGCAGTACGAGTATTCTCAATACAACGCCCAGTTTTTGGCCTGTTAGTATTTTTTCCACACTCGACACTAACCAGTTTCTTGGAATTTATTTCGGACGATTATTTGATGTTGCTTTTAAAGATCGATTATTTTCATAAAAAACTTCAATAATTTTAACGCGTTGTTCTATCGCGTATTGTACACCTGTGTGCTTGAAAAATGTCAAAGATTACATAAAAAAGGTCTAGGAATTATTCACTACTGACATATATGCGGCACTTTTGAACGACCCTTTACATACTATAATTTTGAAAAGAATAGAAAAGAGATTATCATAAAATATGGTTCACACTACATTTTTCATATAAAAAGCAAGTAAAACAAATTAACCCTTTTGGTAACAGAATTCAAGTTTAAAGTAGTCCGAAGGTCTGTCTAATAGAAGCGTAACCGCCATAGTTAGACATTATTTGACTCTTTGTGACTGTAACTATAAGTAAATTTCAACTTAGTATCTTTTAAGTGCTGCTTCAACTCTTGCCGATGCTGACTCGCAATTTTAAGTCCTACTCTTGAATGAAATCGGTAAATATGAAATTATATGAAATATCAACTGATGATAAAAAATAATAATAAAATTGTGGGACCTCACTACTCGCTTCATTCGTTTCTTTTTTTAAACGGTGGTATTTGCAACTGATGGTGTTTCTGAATCAGTGAAACCGCGCGAAAATTTTGCAATATGAGGGTAGTTCAACAAGTTCTGATATGAAACAAAATATGTGGTTTGTGTAAAAGAAAGATTTTTTTTGATTACCTTAACCTGGGGTAACACCACTGTAGAAATTTCAAAAAATTGATTTTTTTTTTATAAGCTTAAAAAATTCTTTGAACCTTTTAAAATACAGAACAAAAAGTTTTATACGTTACCGAAGTTTATTTCATAAATATTTTAAGCTTTTTACCAAGCGTTAGTGACTGCTACCTAACGACTTCTCCAAATTTCCAAACTTTAAACGCGTTTTTCTCAAAACACGTTTTCTGAAATTGGCACGCAGCATAACTCAAACAATTTTAAATATTTTTAATCAGGTTTTTCACTACGTCTGTATAATAACCTTCTTAAGAGAAGAGCGTAGGGGATTTTCGTTAGATTTATTTAAACGATTGTTATAATTATTTAAGTGCCGTTTTTTTAGACCAAAATAGAGTTTTTTCCTTCAAATACTTGCTAATTCCACAAAAATAAATATTTTTTAAATCCCCTACGTGTTTCTCTAGCTATTTTTATTTAGATTAAGAAAAAACATGTTTCTTTGCTCCAGATTAAAATTTGCACCCTCTGTGCTGCGTGCCGCGGAGCTCCTTCAAGAGAAACCACATTAAAAAAAATATCTCCAATGCCGCCATTTTGTAAAATTTTTCGATCAAACTTTGTAGTTTTGTATTTTAGTATATAAGTAATAACTTCCCAAATCAGAGTGATTGTTTTCCCTTTCCTTCTATACAAAAAAATTCTTTAAAAATCGTGTTTATTTTACGCGTGTACAGTGGTGTTACCCCTTAACTCACTGCGGCCGCTTCTACTAAGTGGATTTGTGCGCGTCTACCATTTACTTAATTCAATTAATACTCAGTTATATATATATAATTGGCGCGTACACCCTTTTTGGGTGTTTGGCCGAGCTCCTCCTCCTATTTGTGGTGTGCGTCTTGATGTTGTTCCGCAAATGGAGGGACCTACAGTTTCAAGCCGACTCCGAACGGCAGATATTTTTTATGAGGAGCTTTTTCATGGCAGAAATACACTCGGAGGTTTGCCATTGCCTGCCAAGGGGCGACCGCTATTAGAAAAATGTTTTTATTAATTTCGGTTTCACCGAGATTCGAACCAACGTTCTCTCTGTGAATTCCGAATGGTAATCACGCACCAACCCATTCGGCTACGGCGGCCGCAATACTCAGTTATTGTCAATAATAAAAAGGAGAAACATTTCATAACAACTTCTTCACCATTGACTCCTAAGCAGGAGAACTAAGAATTAAATCTCTTAGCTACACGGAAGTTAGATTACCAAGGATGATCGATTAAATTGCGATCTTTTCATCATGAGGTTTGGCCAATCTGCTATGGTGAAAAACAAAATTGCGCAAGGATGATCATGAATGATAGATTTACAGGGTTTGGTCATTAACTAAGGTGAAGAAGTAAATTGTGAGGGGAACTTGAGCTGGTACGTAACAAAAGATTTGGCAGCCGAACTTTGCACGATTATTTCATATCTATTCCCACACTCATTCAATAAGTCGTTTTTCAGACGGCAGCGAAGTGTCGTTGGTTGATTTTGTTCGTATATCAGTAACACAAGCTAAATTTGGTTAACACATCCCAAGTTACGTTAACCTATCATCTGATTCTGTCAAATTCGCCCAGAGCCGAATAACGGTCTGCTAAATACCACACCTATTTTCATCATGCGAGCAACTTCAGCTGCTACGCCACCTACACCACCTACACCACCTACACCACATCACCACATTTGCTTTTATGTTTGCGACTGTTCTATTAAGCAAATGATTCTAAAATTAATAGTAATTTTCAATTTTAAGACATTAAAAAAAATGATTTCCTCCAAAGCAGCCGGGCTCGAATATTTTTTGATTTTTTTTATTAAGATAAACTCAATTTTTTTTAGTTTTAGTTTTTCAGGGCGAAAATATTTTAAATAAAATTTGTAATTATTGCAACATACAATTATATTCACAATTTGGCCTTAGAAATTGTCAACTTCCACATCGAGTAATTTAAGAATCTAAACTTGGTTACAAAAATAATAAACTTTCTATAATACCGAACAAATCTTAATCGAAAAATGTATTAAACGTGAAAGGAGAAATAATGAACTCTTGTGCACGTTTTAAAGGAAGAAATTCAATCTCGTGATGAATATAAATTTTTCTGTAAGGGATTTTCTCAGTTTCAGACTCAAAAATACAGAACAGAACTCCGAGTTAATGCTCCTCCTACACAGATAATTATTTTGGCGATCTGTAAATATTGAATATAGTGAAATAAATTTCGTATACCTTGCAAAAAAGCGGAAAAATTCTGTGAAAACTAGAAAACCAAAATTGCTAACAAAACCCAGCAAACGAACTCTTATTTTAAGGATTTATTGAACGGCCCTCGTGAATGCAGATAACTTATAGCATACACACATCTGCACATGCACATTTTTATATCTAACTGCGATCAAATTACGTAAAAGTGAGCTGTAAACTTCTGCATAAAGTCATAGGTGGTAAATTAATTTAAAACTAATTTTTTCTTCCTCTTACGAATTCTATAGTCGTAATGAACTTGGCTGAAGTCTCAACTAAAAGCTATTTTCACATAAATGGTGTAGCTTCGCCAAGCAGGAAGAAAAGTTAACTTCCTCATGACTGCATCTATTTTTCACTTTTAATTGCATAAAATTGCATTTCTAAAATAGCTCTTCAAGTTTTTCATTATCCTTTAAATAATAACGAGAAAGTGCGTGGGACAGTCGAGTAACTTGCAGCCCAATACAAACGCTGATTTCGCATTGAAATTATTTATTAATTTATTGTCCACGCATTTGGGTGGCATTGAATGCCTTATGTGGCTATCACCAATTAAAGTCGAACCTCATCGCTTATCACACGTACATGTGTACACCCATATACACACATAGGTACATTCATAGATTTTTGTCCACTTTTGTATGTGCATGCGTGTGTACGTTTCTTAATTGCCAAAGAAACCTTGAGGCTTGAAGATATTTGGTGGAGTTTTAAGTTTCCTTCCGTTGCCTAAAGGTTTGTGACTTCCTTGGCTTGGCTTGCGCTTTTCATTTTCAAAATAGTGCACCAACTGGTTTTCTGAACTCGCACGCAATGTGTTGGAAATTTCATTGCTTATGCTGCTGTATTATTATATCTACATATGTACCTATAAGTATGGGGATGTGTGTGTGGATGAAAATATTTATGTTTTGGAAGTGCATTTTGCCTTTTTACAATGAAAATCCTGGACGACTTACATTTATTCATATCAAAGTAGTTCATCTTGTTAGGAATTATATTTTTTCCGTACTTACACTTCCGTACTTGCACTTACTATGATACTTCGTCGATAAAATTCAGCGAAATGCATAAAATCAAAACAATAAAATCAAATATAGTGTAACACCTCGTAACGTACATCTATATTAACCGGGCATCTCCCTTTTTTTCTGTACCAAAGTTTTTTCGGCGGCACCTTTTTTGGACACCTCACCGTCAGTCAGCTTTTGTTCGTCGAAGAAAGGTTTCACTGTGCATATTACAATACTTCAAGGTTAAAAGAAAATGTCTCACTTCGATGTTGGTTGTCCCAGAAATTTTATTCTTAATTCTATATGAATTTATTTGTGTGTTCGTTGCTAAAAGGAAAATTGTTTCGAATGCAAAACAAAAGAAAAAAAGATCAAATCAAAAAATCAAAACCAATTCTAAAACAGAAAAACAAAAACAACTTCAAATGTTAGATTATCTGCTTAAACAAGATTGAAGCGATTTGAAAAGTTCAACCATCTAATTTAAAATGTCCTCATAAGACATCGTGAAGATTTATAAGTACGTATGCTGCTTAATACATTTTTTTTAAATATAAAGGAATTTGAGCCTTTTTTAATATTCCACACATTAATAAAATATGTAATAAAAAATAACCGCTTAGAAATAAACTCAGTACTGTATTTCCATCGGAATTGCATGTATTTTAAGACTTTCAGTAAAATATTTGGGAAAATATTAAGATTTATGTGAGCAACACCAACTGGGATGTACTTTCGAAAATTGAGTTTTTTGTAAATAAAAGAGTTTTGAAAAATATTATTTCTAAGCAATCACCCCAGAATGTACTCATTTTCAGTGTTAAAATTTTGCTCCTACTACAACTTTGAATGAGATCTGTAAGCTTTCGTACTTTTATTCTGATTTTAATGAATTTAAACACTTGACTATCTAGCAAAGCGATTGCTGAGCACACACGTGGCCGGATTCACAGAAATGGCAACAGTTCAAGTACAGGAGTGATCTCTTACGATAGTTTCAAGCCGACCTTAATACAAATTTGTGGGTTTAGTCCTAAGGTTGACTGCTTAATTGGGTTTTAAAAATGAATTATTTCCCCATGTGACTTGGTCCAGATTACTGTCGAGCATATTCTACTCTATTTCCTATACAAGGGGGCGCAAAATTAATCCACCAATTTTGTTGTTGAATAACTTCTTTACTAAATATATGGTAAACAAAATATTTTGAGTAATGGAAATTTTTATTTTGACCTTTACGCCCTCCTTTGTCTGCTTGTATACTGTAGCTGCCTACTTCACAAGTGTCAAATATGATGGGCGTACGACGCTATTTGCAAGAATTATAAATCTGCGGAGAGATAATTAATTTTGCGCCACCTTGTACATGTTCTATGTGCATTTATTCTGCTTAATAATTAAAGCTTAGATAGTTCCAATTTTATTTGGTTCCAAACCAAATACAAAAATAACTTTACTAAAATAATTCTTCCAACCCTGCGATGCTATAAAATATTTTAATTTTTTTTATTTTTTTTAAATTTTTTTTTTATTTTTTTCTATTTTTTGTTTTTTTATATTTTTGTTTTTATAAAACCATTTTTTTACAATAAAATAACTAATCATAACCTAAGTGTGAGCAATTCTCTTCGACCTCATACTGCATCTGCGCCGTTACTGAACTTTTTTCTCGTCTTCTCTTGCAGATCAAAATCGTGGTATCGGCAGTGCGGTGAATAAAAATGCCAAACACACTGATGCACCAACAGAGTTGCATGAAATCAATCACAATAACAATAATAGCATCACAACAACAACTGTAACTAATGGTACAACAACAACCACAACAACACGCACAAATTCACAAACCCCATCGCCCATCCTAGGACATCATGGCAAGAAGTCAGCAACGTCCACAACTACCGGCTCTAGTGCCACAGTGCTCGGTGGAACGTTGCTGGAAAAAGTGAGTAACGAGCCCCGGTATTGATTTTCTACATGCATGAGTTTCTATTTATCAAAAACTTTTTCTATTGCGCAGAAATCTCAATCGAAATTGCTCTCGGTGCGTGGCAAAGCTTTGCTACCGAAATCCCATCAACAACAACGCTCGGCTGAGGAAGCGCCTGTGCCAGCGACCGGAGTCGCTGAGCGACTGGATGCGACGGAGCTGCAGCGTTTGAAACATTTGAATCGACATTCGTGTAACGGTCGACTGGACTATGAGGCAATCGAGCGGCACCTGGAGCAGACGGAATTACAGGAAGAGCACCGCAACAAAGGCATCGAGACTTTGGGCGTTTTGCTGCAGTATGCGGTGTTCAATGTAAGTACAGGATACAAAAACACTTCTATACATTTTGATGCATCTCATTTGTACAAACAACCATACATAGGTATGTATGTATGTATGGGTATGCAGGAGTGTCTTTTGTGAAAGTTAGAAGAAGTTTGTAACCTTTTTTTGAAGTGAAGCAATTAACTATTGATTTGGAACGGGTTTTTCGTCTTTTCAAAAGTAATTTAATTTATTGCGTCTAAGGGTCATTGACAAAAAAAAATCAGAATTTTTCCTCATCAGTTTTTGGATCGAAAACAGGTACTTATGTTATGTACAAATTTACACAAAATTGGGAAACCGAAAACTATTCGCACATCGCAAATATTTTCCACATTTCGCTTGAATACTTTTCACAGGTACAAATAAATGCCTTTGTCTGTTTGTATTTAACCAGATACGCGAATTCAGCGGACTTCAAGGACAAGTGCTTTGTGCGATGCTAAAACTGTTTTTGGCTATGTGCATATACACCTGTATGTATATACATTAAGGTGGATCGATGGTATTTGGAAATTTTTTTAAGTTTTTTTGGAGTGGCTTGGCAATGAAAAGAAGATGCCTTATAAGGTTTAATAAAAATCATAAAATATTACATTATACAATATAAGTATAGGGTTTTCCAAACAGAGGTGTTATTTTGATATTCAAAGAAAAATGCTATTATTTATTTAATATAAATGATCGGATGTTTATTTCATTATAAAGAGGAAGGTATGCCGTTAATAGTGGAAAATAACATCAGGCAAATGACCACCACGACCACGTCTACAGGACTTCCTTAACCGAATTGCAAAGTGACTGCCCTATGTCCTCGATAGCGAATTCCATCTTTGAGGTCGACCCTAGGCTGTTGGCGTAGACCTTCTCTTTCACGTGGGCCCAAAGAAAAAAGTCACAAGGTGTTAAATCACAAGATCTCGGTGGCTAATTGTGATCACCTCTTCTAGAGATAACACGGTCCGGAAACTTTTTCCGTGAAAGATCAATAGTTTCGTTGCTTGTGTGGAACGTAGCGCCGTCTTGTTGAAAATAAACGTTGTCCAGATCAATACCATCCAATTCCGGTTATAAAAAATCGTTAATCATCTCTCGATAGCGCAATCCTATTCAAAATAACATCTTTATTTGGTTTTGCTTGTGTTTATTACAGTCCTACCAATCTTGCATTTTTTATAATGACTATATCATCCGCGTATGCTATAGTCAGAGCCGATCTGGAAAATAACCTCGTGAAGTCTTTAATAGCAATAGTAAGAAAATTATATTATATATGCATTAATTATAGTGTCTTCATAATGAACTATGCACATTGGCCCCATACCATAGCTGCGCCATAAGTCGGTTAAAATTTAACAAAATTTTTCAAAATATTGAAAAAAGAACCGGTATATCGGGTGTTTTTTAGCTGTATGAGAACTTTCGATATCGATAATATGATTTGATGGCTAAGAACGGCAAACTGTTTTGACATTTCTGTTCAGTAAAGATTGACAAGTCAACATTAATCGATTATGGAGAACAGCGCTATTTCCACAATTTGGGGACATCATCTGTGAATGGCGAACGCTACGAGCCATGCTGGCTGGATTCTTGTCTCCAAAATTTTTGTTTCACTTAACAATCGGTTTATTGCAATATTCAGCCACCATTGACTTCATACGGCCAGATTCATTGGAAGGTCAGGTTAGGTATATTTGGCTGATCTGAATAGATCTTACATAGACTTCAAGTGTCTGGAGTTGTTGGAGTCCTATTAAGCATAGTTCGTGATTCATGTCTTGGCGAGTTTTAATAAACAGTTTGCTTCAAAGTGAAATGAAAAGTGTACCGATCCCAGGCAGTTACAACGAGTTCTCTTAAGAGCAGGACAGTGGCAAAGGAGGTATTCTAACGTACCCCTTTCTTCTTAGCTGCGTGATATGGAGTGAGACAGTTTCCCATCAGTACTTCAACCAATATTTTACATTCCTTCCTTGGGAGTGATAAAATAAAGTTGGTTGTTTTCGTGTTGCAAGTTCGTAGCAACATTTTTGCCATTGGTAGGTCGAGGCTTGCCATATAGGCTGTGCTTCCAGAGTTAGTTCCTCGTCTAGTTCCGTCTTCGAAACACAGAGTACATCTGTGCGGACATATGTGCGACGTACTCATCTTAGGCAAGCGGATGCCTGCCTTAGCAAGCTGGTCACCGTCTTCATCTTCAGTAACCATCAGCGTTTTTTTTTTCTCTGCGCAGTCTAATGAAAATGCTACAACCATTTCAATTATAACTTTTTTCTGATGGTGTTTGTGGGCTGAAGTATTGCAGTACAAGTAAAGTTTGGAATCTGCTTTCTTTTCTTAGCTGGCAGTAAAATTTTCCTTTGTTTTTTTAATCCGAAAGTGGTTCATAATCTGTCATTCCATTACTCAGTGAGCGCTAGGCAAGTACACAAACTTGTAAGTTTTTGAAATCCTTCTGAACACGTGTGAATCGGAAGTGTTCGAGGGATCTTCCGAGGATAACAAAATCTCAGCTCTCAAATTTCGTGGGTATCCTCACAGATCGCTATCCGCGAGGTGTGCATGTGGTGGGACTTCGAATTATTTCGAGTCCTGAAGATGAGATGGAATCATCTCAGCACCACGGCACCTTCTTCTAATTAGCTGCACTGCTCCCGCGGGACTAAGATTTCGGCATCTCGGTTCTCACTTCTCTCACTTGATATCAAAAATCGGTTGAACTTCGTAAGCATCATTAAGCGGCTAACACAACGGCAAATCAGTCACCGTTCGTAATCCCCCTACCCTCTTCTTTCGTACTATCGGTTTCCTTCATCTTATTTCCCTTGCAATGGTATCATAAAGGATGAATTTGATTTGTTCGTCCAAGTGGGCCCACTTTCTGGGCAACCATGCTAACCTAACCTAACCTGCCATTTCATTACTCCATGAGGACTCGTGTGATGCAGGTCCTTGAGGAATTTATGGCTGAATACCTGTTATGTATCTAGATGAACTATCATATTTGTGTGTAAACGCCGAACTTCGCACTTAGTCTGTAATAATTTAGGCCCTAAGTTGTTCAGATTCGCATCATTTTCTTCGTCCGATTTGTCGCTGCTCTCATCTGAGTCTTGTCCTTCATGTTCAATTGGTGGCTAAGAATCTCTCCAAACATCTGCACTTTCATCGCCACGCTCCAGAAGAGACAAAATTTCATCTACTGCCAATTTGTAAAAAGCACAAAACCAAACAGCTCAGAGCCTGCTAGGCATAGCGCTCGATATATCGGACTCAAGGCGTATCGGACTTCACGACTAAGAACTACAAGAAACATTGCACTATAAAGTAAACGTCACAGCTGTTAATATTTCGTTCAGTAATACAAAGAAAAAACTGAACTAAATACTAAGAAAAAGAATTATTAAAATTTCTGTTAAAAATGTATCAAAAACCGAAAGAAGAAAATAATTTACACGAAAATATTCGATAAATAAAAAACGTATTTAACGGATTTCCGATTTATCGAATTTTATGCTAGAAAGGCTTCGTAACATTTTAATTATCTCACTTCACAGCTGGATGCATTCGCATGTCCGAGAGTAAAAACCGAGAAACACAAAATTGAGGAACGTTTAAGCACAACACTGAAGCTGCTGGATGAAGCGAAAACCAACTGTGCTCAGCTACAGGATCAACTATGTGAAAAAGAAGGCTATTATTTACAGCGCGAGCAAAATCTGCAAGCATTTCACCGCTGCGAATTGGACAAAGGTAAATTCTGCATAAGATATCCTGAAAATAATTTAACCAAACTCTCCTCTTTTGTTCCATAGAACAAGCCAATCTAGCCGATTATCAAGCTTTTGCACAAGAGAAGTTCAATGTACTCGAATCACAATTGGAGGCAAAAAATTTGGAGCATAAACGTATAATAGAATCGTTTCGCCTGGAACTCTCTCAGAAAAAACAAGAGCTCTGCGCAGCCGACGAACGTGAAACGAAATTGAAGGAACGTTTCAGTGCGTTGGAGGTTTCTGAGCAAGAGTTACGTGAAAAGCTGAAGAGTACGGAAAATTCCTACGCTACGCATTTAAAAGTTGCCACAGAACGTCAGGAGCAGTGTCATGAGCACATAAAAATGATTACGAAGGAAGTGGAAACGCTGCGAGCCTCCAACGAAAATAGGGAACGTGAGTTGCGTGATAAATTGAATTTATCGCAGGAGGAAATTTCGGTTTTGCGGTCATCTCAGCGCAGTTTCAATGAGAGCTTGGACCGTAGTAGCGGCATTAGCTCACCACGTAACTCTAGCACTTCGGAGTTTGCGCGCTTGGAAAGCGAGGTGGACAGCTTACACTGTGTGTTGGAGTTGAAGCAGAAAGAGATTTCGAAGCTGATCAAACAAAACGAGAAATTGATGCGAGATGCCGAAGAGCGCGCCGTACTAACAGGCAAAATATCCAAGCTTGAGTCGATGATGGAGATGCTAAAATCAGAGCTTGACATCAAGTCGGAGAAGGAGAAGTAAGTATGAGGGAAATATTTGAATATGGAAAATAAATTTTTTATTTTCATTACATTTTTTTAAAATCATATATTAATGTTTCAATTTCTTTCCTTGCAGGGACTTCCTTCGCCAAATAGACGACATGCAAAAGGCTTATAACCACGAAATGGTAAAACGAAAGCGTCTCAGCTACGATAACGAGACCTTGCAATGGCAGCTCAAGCAGCGCTCAGAGCAATTGCATATCGTGGAAACCAAATTGCATGAGCTCTCCGCAATGGAATCGCACAACGCAAGCACTCAATCTAGTATTCACTCACTGAATCGTTCTCAGCTGATGAACGGTTCATCAATGGCCAGCATACAAATGGACGATTTTTCGCCACCCACATCGCCTGTGGTCAAGGGTGTAATTGAAAAGCCTGATTCCGTGTCGTGGGTGCTAGAGATGGACGACGATACACCCGAAGCAGCCGCATCGAAAACGGTGAAACGCGCTGGTTCTTTTCGTTCAGTTGAGCGCAGTCCTTCGACACGTCGGCAGTTGTCCGGAGGCGCCAGCGCCATGAATACATCTTTGAGTAGTGTCGGCAGCGGTGCATCATATGGCAATGGTAATAGCAGTGGGGGACCCAATCCACTCTCGCAGTCAATGTCTGCTACCACAGTGATACGACATTCCAGCGATGTGCGAACCGAGTTCAGCAAACGTCCGCACTCGCGCACACGCTCCAAATCGGTGAGTGTTAAAGGCACCGAACCAGTGAACGCTAGTGCAGGTGCGCTCAGCACCGGCTCGGTGGGCACCAAAAGCGGCAAACGGCTATTGCGTCAAAGCTCCAGCTCAAGTGCATGGAAGCAGCATCAATTGGAGTTGATCAACTGGAAGGAACCGGTTAGTTCGAGTTCACCGCATCAAAATGCGATACATCCACGAACATCTACGCTGTGTTCAGAAATAGACGAGGAGCTGGTATTGGCAGGCAGACACGATGACTCGTTTTTTCCACACACTCCAAACTCCAGCGCAGCCGCCCGAAAGCTCATCACCTGCGACACATCCAAGTTGAATTCGGGTGAGCGATTGGATATGCAGTCGTTACCCACACACGCCTCCGTGCATGATCTTAAAAAGAAATTCCACGAGATACAGGAATCCGCGGGTGAAGCTATGGTGTCGGGCACAAATTCAGAGGACGAAAGCTGCTCGGCGTCATCTGATGATGCTTGCTCAGCATCGACCTCGTCTGCAACAACAGGTTCAACCTCGTCGCTAAAGAACTCGCACATTTCACTGGAAGACGATGTTATCTTGTTCGACAAAATCAACAGCCTCAACGGTACGCCAATGGAAGTTAGCTGGTCCGATGATACAGAAATATTTGCTAACGGCTCAACGGTATGACAAGACGAAGCGTTAGAATTAGCAGAAGAAGATGAGGAAGAGGATAGCTTCTGAATCTAATTGCAATAACTATTTAGCAAGCGTTCAACAGAAAAACGTAATTTATTTTTTAAAAAAGAAAAGCAAAAAAAACTTAAGCCAATAAGAGGTTAAATAAACTGTGTCTCTTCCACTGGCAAAGCACAGACATTTCGCAAATTCAGCACCTCAAGGCGTTGGAAATGTGATTGCTTTGAGGGTAGAAGAGCGCACAAAACATGACAGAACACACTGGCCAAAATTATATAGTTTGCTGGGATTTGGCGCTATTTGGGTAGCCTCGAACTACTTAACTTTATTTAATTTTATTTATTTGAAGGAAGAGAAAATGAGAAAGCGTTAATGAATTACTTGTAATTTTGATGGTTTCATGTACAACAGAGAGAAAAAATAATAAAAAAAAAATACTTTCGCATTGTTATGAATGCTCAGCGAAGAGATGTGAAATCTTAATACTGAAATATTTATGCTGAAGGAAACTAATTTGGATGGCAACTGTTCCGCTTTTGCTCGCAAGTTGCGAATGCATTTCCATACAAATGGACTTACTGGTTGCTAAAAATATGCATAAGAAGGAAACATTCTGGTTAATATTCGGGGCTTCATCACCCTGGAGCACTACTAATCATGTGCAGATTCTGCATCAGAAGTTCGGGAGTGTTGTCTGACGTATTTGAGTTTTTAGTTATCTCTGACTGATTTTGCTGAAAATAGTTTCGCGCGCAATTAACAACTCAAATACTGGAACCCCCATATATGCCTTATTCTGAGTATGAAATGGTGTCGTGAAACACATACCCATGCATATGAAACTATTAGCTAAGCTTTCTATTTAAAAATGCGACATCTAGCCAGCAACAAAATTTTCGAAGCAAAATTTATTAGACGAATATGAGCGCCAATTACGTCTGCATTTATAGGAAAATTTGAAGACCAGAAAATTGTATGACCAGAGAGAAAATGTAAATATCGGCTTTTAAATTTATTTTGATTGTTCCATTGTTCCATGCGATATTTGTGGCAGCGGCAAGCTAACTAATGGCGTCACCAGGCTGCGCAGAAATTTTTAATAAAGCAAAAGTTTTGAACGATTTGAAAAAAATATAAACACAAACGAAGAATATTGTAAGGGGTATGAAAACAAATGTATGTATGTGTGCAATGAAATGGAATCGGCCCGTCTAATGCAAACTTAACTAGGAACTTTAGCGCCCGCAAAGCAGTCCATTAATGATACGGAACCTGAGGAGTAGCACCTTAATAAATATTTGCGTGTAGGCGGAGGAGGAGGAATAACTGGATTTACTTATAATTAATGTGTTTCACTGTGTGAAAACTCTTCACTCTTGCAAAAAACGTGTGTCCAAGGCTTAAGAAAGTGAATGTAAAGGAATATTTTAGCTTTAAAGATTATAATTTTCACTGTACTTTCAGTTTATTTCATGTTAATTGTATTTATTTAATTATAGTAAAAGTGTGTACCTAAACATTAAGCTTATGAATATTATTGTGTAGTATTTAGCTACCTTTCTTTACTACCTTAAGTTGGAGTCAGCCGGTCAGTCAGCCAATCAGCCAATCAGCCAGTCAGGCAGGCGGTTGTGTCGCGTTGGGCTGAGTTGTATTGATGAATTAAATATCCAAGAATGTGCATTATAATTACAAAGAAAAAAATATAACTAATATTGATTGTTCATTTGTTTTATATGTGTATGTGTGTGTAGGCTTACTTGAATGCATGAAGAAAAATATGTATAAGAACTTATGTGTATTAGTATTTATTACATACCACAAATACGACAACTATTGACCACCCCTCCCCAAAGTAATGAGAAAGAATTGCAAATGGCCTTTCTTAACTTCTTTGTTTTCGAAATGAAGTGGAAAACTGTCGTAAATAATACGCAACAGAAATGTAAAAGCGAAAATGAAAAATTCATTAAATTAATTGAAGTTGTCACAGTTAAAAGAGTTGAAAAATGCATATTTGCCGTAAATTGAAAAAAAAAAAATAATAAAAAAAAACAATCCAAAATGGATGAAATAGCAGAAATTGTAATCTAACATTTGAGTAGTTTGGAAAAGGGCAAACCGTACCCGAATCCAGCTTTGGCAGTTATTATTATAAAAAAATTTCATTTGCCATCGAAACGCAGTTTCAATTGAATGGAATGTCTGATAAGCTAATGATTTGTGGCTTGATCATTGAAGGGAAAGCAAATGCTGAAAAACCAATAAATAAATATACAAATATAAATACTAATATATATATGAAATTTTCTGTTTCAAATTAAGGATGTGTCTTTGGGTATGTATGTATGTGTGCGGAATATGAAATCAAATATTTGATTTCCACATTAAAAAATGTTGTATAGGCCATTCTGCTAATGGGCACGTAATAGAAACTTATAAAATACTTGCAAATGTGTTGCAATTTTTGCCGAAAGTGCTCAGCATTGCCTTGGAAGGTCATTTGAACAAACACCCCTATGTATGTATGTATGTATGTATGTATGGACATGCAGGAGTGTCAAAGGTATAAAGAAGTTTGGATAGGAGCAATCAACTACAAATTTAAGGCGGGCTATTCGTCTTCTCAAAAGTTATCATAATTTATTGCGTCTAAGAGTCGTTTTATGAATGAAAGTACTTTGCTCCTAGAAATACGAGCTCGAACTTGTGAATGAATTTGGATTGGTTGTGCCGTATAGAAAAATATGGCTAGAGCATCAAGTGTACATACGCAAATGCATTTATGTATATGCAGGAATTCGATTATTCGGGTATTTACTTTTTAATTATTGTATGTATCATAGATGGTAAGGTATGGTGAAAAGATTTTTACAGGTGTACTACCTAGCAGACCGTCATTCGGCTCTGAGCGAATTTGACAGATATGCCGACGAATGCGTCGAATACTCGTACGAACGTGAAAAGCTGCGAAATGGTGCGCGAGTGCTGCTGCGTCGTTAGCCAATTGTGAAGAGTTGTGTGTTTTAAAATAAATTTAGTTATATTTGAGTTACACATATGGTAAGAGGCACATATGCAAGAGCAAAATGTGAATGTCTTACTACTGGCCCCTAGATTGGCTGAATCAAGATTGCCTTTCCAATTGGTCTATGTATGTGACCCAGCCATGTAGTTTTTCAAAAGATTTTAGACAAACGGTGTTGAGTTCAACCACAGACTATATAGAAAGGAGTTCCAGATAAGGGAAGTAGTGAAAAAATCCAATATTGGCGACTTTATAACATTGTGTGTTTCAGAATTCCCCATGAAGACTAAATGTAAATGCACTTTTATCCCCTGATGTTTGCTGACACTTGATAAGGTACGGCAATACTTACACATTGTACTTTAACACGGTTCGGGAGCTTGTCATTCGTATATAATAAGCAAAAGTATTAGGAGATCCGTGAGGAGCTTAGTAAAATTCTAGAAAGTCTAGTCAGCAATTAAATGAGTAATTTATTTCGCCTTTTTTAAAACTCACCCTCCAAAAACCAACAAAATTTATTATTTACTACTTACTATTTAATAGTATTTTACGGCCATAGAAAGGGCCTATAAAATGTTTTTGAAGCATCTAAAAGCCATTTTATGTGGCTACCTGAAAAATAAATAAGTAAGGCATTAGAAAAGTATGGAATGTAAATAATAAATGATAAAATTATATAATATTAAGCAACTATAAATAATTTTAAAGTACACTTGCGCGATCATGGCATTTATGGTATGTATGTCGTTTCTACACCGTGGTCTAGGACACTACCGTTTGTATGTCCTTTGTTTTTGTGGGCATTTTCAATCAGTTCTTTTTTAGTTTTCTGATTGCAAAGAACATTCCAGCCCTGAAAAATAATTTTTTTACTTTCAAGTCACAATGAATATTTAACTGAGTTTTTGACGTGATAACGTCTTATAATTCGATTTAACAGGCTGCACGCACGAAAAAATGTGCCGTTACCTTTGCTCATTAGTGTTACCTTGCTCATTGCCGTTACCTTGAATGAACTGCAAGCGAAAGCGCGGAACGAACGACAAAGCAAACAAAGCAAACGAACGGCAACGTTCGACATCTTGCTCTCTCCTACTTAAGTGAGCGTATATATATATGTACATATATGCGCATATGTCCATATATAAATTCACGTATTTGTATTTGCATATGCCTTCGTATTGATTATTATTAATTTGATTCACTTGAGGAATTTAAAATAAAACCAAGTTTGTTAATAATACCTGTTGTTTTAATGTTATTATTATTAATTTTTTTATTATATATGAAGGAAAAAATGTATGGTACAATAATATTTACCACATACCTTATAAGATATGTTGTATACTAATATACTACAATATATGTATATAAACATGCATATACATATACAATTTCGCGCAATTTTCAAAAAGAACAAATATATATGTAAAGATGCATACAAATCATATGGACATATCAAATATACGAATCTATTCCGTACGCAAGCAAATGTAAGCTAATGTGCTTGAACTGCAAGCGAGAGCGCGGAACGAACGACAAAGAGCACAATCGGCCCCCGCGTTCGGCAACGTTCGACATCTGGCTCTGTCCTACTTGAGTGAGCATATATGTATATGTATTAATCCTCCTCTATATCCATACAAAATATCTATCAAACAAATAAAATTAAAATTTTGTTTTGCTAATTGCAACCATTACATCAATATTTTCTTATGACGTTGTCTTTGCCCATATAATAAAATTCGTTTTAAGTTATTCGTGTAAAAGTGGTGAATGAGAGATGCACTACTATTGGTGAAGTGCATTGGTGTTACAAAAGTGCTCATTTTGTCAGTTAACATTTAAGCAGTGTTCAACCAACAAATTGCAGTCTATCAACGGTATTCGCTAGTGGGGCACAGTCATCATTTTTATTTGGACGGTACATATTACCAACAAGAACTTTACAATTATTACAAATAATTTCAACAAACAGATATTCAACATATAAATCTACGCTAGATTTGGACCTCACAAAACATTTCAATGACTCCCTCAGAAAAATCGGCACTTCTCCTCCAAGCCCTTGTCAATGAGGAAATTCTCAAAGTGGTACTTAAATTCGTCAATTTTCCTACATAGATCCTGAGCATTGATATGTCATTATTGACTACTCCCTTCAGTGACAGACTCTGTCAAAGGTGTCATTTAAATGAAATGTAAAATCAATAATGCATGCAAATATTAGTTTGGGTAAATATAAATAGATTATTTTCTCGGGAGCTGGCCAAAGCTTCAACTGCAGGTTCATGGTGGGTAGAGGTTGCATATCTAATTGCTCACTCCAATCTAATCTTGACGTGTCCCCGATGGCGTCTTCAATGAGCACTCGGCGGCCTCAACTGAGAACGTTTCAGTGAGTGAATACTAGACGGAATACTTTCGTTGGTTTCTACGAAATACAACTGTTCTGAGCACTGCTTGAGCTGCTATTGCAATGCCTGGTTGTGGTAGCTAAGGCGTTGACGTTCTGCATTCTGGTAGTTATAAGCCTTTTCCAAATCATCTATTTGGCGAAGGAGGTTCCTGGGAAGGAGGAAAGAAATTTTTTTTATTTTATTTTATTTTATTTTATAAAGGTTTACATAACAATAAAATTATTATACAAACTAAAAGTAGTGCAGCGCTAGCATCGGAGGCTTTCGGCTGGCAGGTTGATTATGGCTCAATTAAATCCGACGAAGTAGATCAGTATCTTTGAGATAGTTATATAATATAGATATGTTGGCTTCGGTTGGATTTTTTAATATTTCAAGAGGGTCAATGTTGCGAAAGTAATGATGTTTAGTCGATGCAAGGTTAGGGCATGAAGACAGAATGTGATTTATACTCAGGGTGGAGTTGCAAAACGGGCATAGATTGGGTGGAATGCCTTGAAGTATATATATGGGCGTGTGTAATTATTGTGTGGCCTAGTCGAAGGCGTATGTATGGTGTGACCATATTCGTTGGGATTGACTCACTAAAACCTGGTTTTACACGCTTAGGATTAACTAAGGAGTAGGGATGGTTATAATACTCCACTCGCGTAGGAGGTCACTTTGCCTTTGGTGTTTTATGAGACTGTAGATGTCATGTTTAAAGACGATATTGGTTGTAATGGTAGGGGTGATTCTCATTTGTTTTGCAATTTGGTCAGCATGTGTATTACCATTAATATCTGCGTGGCCAGGAATCCACATAATTTTGATTTTTTGTGGTTTGGTAGTTAGTGTCTCTCTTATAAAATCAATTATGTAGTTAGAGTTGTTGTAGTTCTGGATGGCCGAAAAGCACGATAAGCTATCAGTGCACACTGTGAATTTGCCCTTGTTTTGAATTGCATACAAAAAAGCGTTTAAAATTGCAACTGCTTCTGCTGTAAAGATAGAGCAGAATGGGAATAAGAGCCCATAAGTTATTATTTTGTTTTGCTCTTTACGACAGCATATGAAGTCTGTTCTGTCTTAGACCCGTCGGTATAGATCAGTTTCCAGCCCATGGCTCTGTAATTCGCTGCGATTTCAGAAAAAATGGATTTATATTCTTCACGAGATGTATTCGCTTTACGTTTTAGTGCTAAATTGTTAATAAAGGATGCCTCTTTAAGTAGCCAGGGTGGGTTTCGATGTTTACTGAATTGAACCTTTTGCAGCGGTAGGTTATTATCCTTAGCAAATTTGAGACAATATGTGCAGAGGGATCTTGCAACCTTGCAACAAGCCATTTACGAGCACAATCACGCCTGCATTCGCGTGCGTCAAATACCAAAAAGAGCTACGGAAATTCATTGCAAAGTCACTGCGTGCATTTGAGTATATATGTGTATATACTTATATAGGGTTGTTCAATAGGTGCGCTTCAACTCGATAGGGAGGGCGAACGACGCAATATTTTTTATTTTTCGCTTGTCATTTGTAAACTTCATTAGTATACATTTCATCATGGAACGCTACACAGTTGAGCAACGATTGCAAATCGTGCACATTTTTTATGAAAATAATCGTTCTGTTGCTGCTACTTTAAGAGCATTACGGCCATTTTACGGGCCATTTAACAAGCCGTCCCGTTTTGGGGTTATGTGAAGTCATTGGTCTACAGTAACAAGCCGGCGACGATTTGTGAGCTCAGAGCCAATATTGAACGCGAAATTGCTGGAATTTCGGCCGATTTATGCAAAAGAGTGGTCGAAAATTGGGTTCAACGATTGGACTTCGTAAAACGTGCACGCGGTGGTCATGCAAAAGAAATAGAATTTCATACTTTAATGTATATGTTCAAACTCGATAATAAAAAAAAAATTAGTTAAAAAAGTCAAACCGTTTGTGTTTTATTCAAAAAAGTTCAAAAGTTACTGAAAAACCCTATACATACATATATGTACACATACGCATACATATCCACATATACGCGCCTACTGTAAGTAGCGGAGTAGAATTTACAAGCTGTGATCGATGCATTCGCATTGGGAGTACATGCCCCCCGCATACATACATACATATATTCATGCAAAACTAGGAAAACGAGTGTGTGTGTGCGTGCGCGTGTGGGGCATATTTGCACGGCTCGTACGTTAACATCGCATGCCAAAAATGCGTTGATATCACGTGCTTTACGGCGCGCCTGCGCAATGCAAACCGCAATTCATTTGCTGAATATTTCATGTTTGGCGGCTGTTGTCGACTTAATTCATTGCTACGTTGCGTTGTCACAATCATACATATTAATCTATTATTTTTATCGTGGAGCGTAATCCGTGGATAAGTTGTTGGCATTAGGCAGGAGTTGCTGAGCAGGTTTCAGATGTTGAGCATTGCGTTTTCATTGTAATTTTTGTTTTTGAACATACATACGTACATATCATGTTTTGTAATTGTTAAATTTGATCAGTTACTAAGAAAATGAATATTTGAGAGCACTTTGCAGGACAATCGAAAGGGTTATTATTGGAATTGTCGTTACGCGCGAATATTCGTCTAGGCGGATACCTACTGTAGCACGCGATTTATGGTATATGTCTATGCAGACCGCTTTAAAGATCTCAGTAAGTGTAGTGTATCAATAGAGGAAAACAACCAGCTCGTTCTCAGTTCAAATAACAACTATTCAGTTTATTAACATTGACTCTTATTTCAATGATTACTAATAAGGTGCATATGTATGTATGTATATAAAGAGAGTGAGAGTAATTGTTATAGATAAATTATGTTATTTACATTGATATGCATTTATACAATGTTATTTAGGCTAACTGTAAATATCAATACTCTATATGCTCATCCTAAAGCTGTTGCTAACAATAACAATTTAGTGTAATATAAAATTGTAAAATTAAAAACAACTGCGTTTGCAAATTTCAAATACAATTTAAATTTTTAAATTTTTAACTACTCTACCTCCTTCACGTGGTCTGAGTTCTCTTCGAGTGCGTGAAAAATCTTCCATCGTTGGTATCTCATTGACTACAGTCAAAGCTGTGTTGTTGTCTGATAACATTTGCATGTTGGTTTCGACATGTTGTTGAATTTGCTGGTTTCTGATTTGATCCAAATGACGTTTGATACTATGTTTGTTGTGAGCCAAAGTACATGAATATGATTGAGGTCCAAGTTGTTGTTCTACAACTGCCTGTGTCCAACTAGGCTTATTTGGGTTACGGTAATCACGTACCATTACATTTTGGCCTTTTTGAAAAGTTTCATGACGATTTCCTTTGTGATTATTTATGTTGTTGTGTTGAGACTCAATAATTTTTTCTTTTGTTGTAGGAGGTTTGAGATTGCTGAAGCGAGTTTTTAGTTTTCTCCCAAAAAATATTTTTGCTGGAGATTCGCCTGTAGAACAGTGAGTCATATTTCGGTAGTCCATTAAAAATCTGCATAAAATTTGATCCAAATTCGCATCATTGTTTTGATCTAAATTGGCTAATACAGACTTTTTAAACGTTTTAACGAAGTTTTCTGCTTGACCATTTGTAGATGGGTGTCCCGGCGCAGTCAATATGTGTTTTATTCCATTCACAGACAAAAATTGTTGAAATTCATACGATGTGAACTGACGGCCATTGTCGGTTACAAGTGTATCGACCAATCCATACCGCGAAAACATTTCTCTTAACTTCGTAATTGTGAACATTGTAGTTATTTCCTTCGTTTTGAACACTTCAACGAATTTCGAAAATGAATCGATAACAATTAGAAAATAAAAATTTCTTATAGGGCCAGCAAAGTCAATATGAATTCGACTCCATACATTACAACTTGGCGTCCACGGCATTAAACTGCTCTTCTCGGGGCTAGGCTGCAGTTTTTGACATGGTAAACAGTTTTTAATTAATTTTTCAATATCTTTATCAAGACATGACCACCATATATATGATCTGGCAAGCGCTTTTGTTTTTACTATTCCTAAATGCGAGGAATGTAATTCATTTAAAATTTTTGTTCGCAATTTTTCGGGGATAATGGTTCTGTAACCCCACAATACACACCCATACTCCACACCGAGTTCAGTATACTTTTCACGATACGGAGTGAAATTATTATCCTTTAAGTTACATAAGGTTCCATCCAAAATGCATTCTGCAACTTTAGATAAAATTGGGTCTCGTCTCGTCTCACGAGCGATGTCCTTAAAACTCATATTGAAATATTTTTCAGATTCAATAAAGTTGACATATGAAAACTCCGTAATTTTGTTTTCAAACATTTGTTGAGGCATACGCGAAATTGAGTCAGCTTCATTATTTACTCCTTTCACATATTCTATGGTGTAATTGAACCCGGATAAAGTTAATGCCCAGCGCTGCATTCGGGCTGAAGCCATGATAGGCAATCCTTTATTGTTACCAAAAATAGTTAATAGTGGACGGTGATCAGTTTTCAAAATAAATGTGTTTCCCAATAAGTATTGTTTAAGTTTTGTAATACAAAACACAATAGACAAGGCTTCTTTTTCAAGAGTACTATAATTTTTCTCGCTCTTGCTTAATGCTCTGGAGATAAAAGCAATTGGTTTCAATCCACTAGAGAATTTATGTGACAAAATTCCTCCCACCGCCGTATTAGAAGCATCCGTTGTTAATACCAACGGTAAATCTGGGTTGAAATGAACCAAAACTTGGTCTGACGTCACAGCATTCTTGATAGCGTCATATGCCTTTTGACAATTCTTTGACCATAAAAACGGCTCATCTTTGCTCAATAATTTATAAAGTGGAGACATCATATTCGCAAAGTTATTAATAAATTTTGAGTAATAATTTGCCATACCGACAAAGGCTCTAACTTCCGAAACATTATCTGGAATTGGCGCAGAAAGAATGCTCGAAATTCGATCGTTATTCTTACTCAATCCGTTTTTATCAATATTGAAGCCCAAATAAGAAATCTTTGATTGAAAAAAAACTGACTTTTTGATATTTAGTTTCAATCCAGCATTTTGTAGTTTTTGAAGTACTAGCCTCAACGTTTTAATGTGACTCTGCATAGTCTTTCCAGTGACTGTAATGTCATCCTGATACACCACGACAAACGGTATGTTTCTTAACAAACTTTCCATTGTCTTTTGAAAAATCGCTGTCGCAGTCTTAACACCAAAAGGTAATCTTTTTACTTTTAATGTACCTATGTGCGTACTCCATGCACACAATAATTGTGACTCATCGTCAAGAATTAGCTGATTGTACGCATTGGACAAATCAAGCTTTGTGAAAATTTCACCATGGGTAAAGGATATTTAAAATCCTCTAAAAACTTGTTAATTGTGATTTTATAATCACCGCATATCCGCAAATCACCGTTGGGTTTCAAAACTGGTACTAAAGGTGTACCCCAATCAGAGTTGTCAACAGGTTCGAGAACACCTGAACTGATTAAATCTCGCAACTGTTTCTCAACTTTAGCCTTCCATGCTAATGGCAAAGGTCTGGGTTTGCAAAATACTGGTGTTGCATTTTCAACAACCTTTAAACAAATTTCCGAATTTTTAAATTCACCCAACTTATCTTCAAAAACCTCGACGAACTCAATCTTCAATTGTTCGACGATCGCAGCATACTTATTTTCGAAATTAATATTGTTTATTTGCAATAATTCGAAATTAAAAGAACGTAAAAACGTACGACCAAGCAATGGAGGGTTTGCAGAATCCACAACAACAACAACAACAGTTTTTGTATTACCTTTAAAAGTAATCGACGCATCATATTCGCCAACCAGCTTCAATCTATCACCACTGTAGTCAACATATGGAATATTGCATGGTCGGAGAGTCTTTTCCATAATATTATTCTCGTAAAACGACAAAGGCAACAAAGTGCATGGTGCACCTGTGTCACAAACAGCATTTAATTTAACTCCATCAATAACGACTGGAAGAGAATACACGTCAAACGAATTTCGCTCAGCCACACTAAAAATTGAATAATTAAACAAATCATTATTATCATGTTCATCATCATTATCATTAGATACATAATTAACACTTCTCTTTTTATTGTAACAAACAGACGCCAAATGACCAACTCTTCCACAAGAATGACACTTGCTATCTTTGTATTTGCATGACTGAGATGCATGATTTCGCCAACCACAGTGAGAACAAGGAAATTTTCTCTCACCATCGCCTCTGTTATCTCTGCCACCATCTCTGTTGCTGCCACCATCACCACTGCCTCTGTTGCTGCTTCCCCATTTGCCTCTGTTGCTGTTGCCACCATTACCTCTGTTGTCACTACTACTGTTGTTCTGCTTCTGATGTTTTTGCTTCTTGACAAAATTCACTGCAGTTTCTTCTTTTCCTCCCTTTATTATGCATTTCGTCTCTAATATCATCGCCTTTCTTAATGCACTTTGAATTGTGAGATTCTCATCTTCTTCACACAGCCTTTCAAAGATGAAATTTGGCAAACCCATTACGAATTGGTTTAACACAAATGCATCTAAATTGACCCCAAATTTACAATTAAGTGCCAACATCTTTACACGAGCATACCATTCCGCCACAGATTCACTTTCTTGCTTCGTTGAAATATGAAATATTTTCCGCTCACTAAACACAATAGTAGGTGGAGTGTATTGTGTGTCCAATATTTCACACAACTCTTTAAATGATTTTGACACGGGAGTAGCTGGACTGCACAAACTGTGTAGAACTTTGTATGGAACGGCACCAATTGATTTTAATAAAATCGACTTCCTTACATTATCATCTGTGCAATTCACTTCACAGAAATGTATCTCCAAACGTTCCTTCCAAACAATCCACGACTCCACATTCGGGTTAAATTCTGGAACATTCGTCGTTTGAAGCATTGTCACTGGTGTCACCATCTTGCTGTCATTCGCTGACTTTTCTTCTTTAGGAGGCATGTTGTGATTTTCTTTATTTTACTGTTTTCTTTTTTGTTTTAGTTTATTTTATATGTATTTACATATATGTACAAATATATTTGTTTTTGTTGCACACAACTTCTGTTATATTTTTTTCCGTTTTATCCTCGTCGCCAATATGTAGCGTATCAATAGAGGAAAACAACCAGCTCGTTCTCAGTTCAAATAACAACTATTCAGTTTATTAACATTGACTCTTATTTCAATGATTACTAATAAGGTGAATATGTATGTATGTATATAAAGAGAGTGAGAGTGAATGTTATAGATAAATTATGTTATTTACATTGATATGCATTTATACAATGTTATTTATGCTAACTCTAAATATCAATACTCTATAGTAAGTTTTGCTGCTGCGGTCAAAATAATAGTAGCACGACATATTGTCAAGTTCTGAGAACATTTTTTTTACAATAGTTTTTTATTTAGGTTTTTTTATTTGAGTTTTTACATTTTTTTATTTTTATTTTTATGATAATAAAATTATAAGTAATCTCAAGCAAACGCAGCGCCAGCAGTGTGTTGGATCAGATACGATGGAGTAGGTCGGTGTCCTTTAGAAATGTGTAAATTTTTTTTAGTGTTATCTTCAGTGGCATCTTTTAAAAGTTGAGAGGATCTGTGTCGCTGAAGTGGTGATGCCTTTGAGAAGCAAGTTCTGTGCAAGACACCAGTAGGTGATGCCCACTGACCCTGGCTTGGCAGAAGAGGCAGGTGTTGGATGTACTACCCTGTAATAGGTGTGCGCTAGTTACTATGGTGTGCCCAATACGGAGCCGTGTGTATGGGGTTGATGTGGTTGGTGGGTACCGAAGATGGATAGGCAGGTTTTGTATGTTTGGGCTTAATGTTCGAATAATGGTGTTTATAATACAACCATTCACGAAGTAACTTTGTTTGCCTCTATTCATGAATAAGTCGATATATGTCGCTGGGTAGGAAGACTTCGGATGTGATTGTTGGTGTAAGGGAAATGTCCTTGGCAATTATATCTGCCAGTGTGTTAATCTGAATGCCGGAATGCCCAGGTATTCACATAATTTTGATGCTGCTACGATGGGAAATTAGTATGTCTTTCATACACTCGATGATTTTGCTTGACTTTTTGTGGTTTTGGATGGCTTGGAGCAGGACAAACTGTTGGAGCAAATTATATGTTTACGCTTACTTTTGGCGCAGCATTGCTTCAGCGGTGAGAATCGAACAGAATGAAAATAGAAGGCCGTACGTGATAACTTCCTGATTTTCCTTTACCACTGCGTAAGAAGTGTGGAATCCTTTTGACCCGTCAGTAGAACCCACTTCCACCCGCTAAATTTATAGTCTGCGATAGATTCGCAGAAATTAGCCCAATAAGCGGCGTTTGGAGTATTATCTTTCCGTAAATAAGCTAAGTCGTCGATAAAGGAGTTATTATTTTGTTATTTCTTTAAGAATACAGTTAAAACTACAAATACCCATATCACTTTAAAGTTTTAAACTTTGTACAAAATTAAAAAAAAATATTTTAATTAAAACTGGCTGCTTGTAATTTTTTGTACGTCGGTTATCTATAAATATTTTCATAACAGTGTCGAGGATTACAGGCAGAAAGCGTAAACCGCGGCGCGCTTAAAGAACTCCTTTAGTAGCTTTTCCTTTTTATTATCACTTTGATTAAATATCTGCGGATTTTAATAGGGGAGAGAACTAAACAAATTTCAAAAAAGATAAATTTGTGGGAGATAATCATACAGCTGTGTTCACAACAATAGCAGCGCGACATTTTTTCTTTTATTTAAACGTATTAAAAAGCAGTATCTAACATTTCATAGCTATTGCAAAGTTTTGCCTATTTATTTTTTTTGTTTTTTTTTTTACAAAAATATCCTATATACTACAATTCAAAGCTTCAAACTTTATGCAAAACTTACAGAAATTTAACAAATTATTTTAAATCTTTCTAAATCTTAATCAAATTCTTTACAACTATTCCGAGCATGCAGTTTTATAGCCCATTAAATAAATCTAAAAAAAAAAGAGGAAGTTTACAGCAACACTGCGCTACAGCAGCAATATTCGCAACAGATCGTTCAGTTTTGGTCCGCCATTCCATTCTAAATCGGATCGGCGTACCATTTATGGCTGTAGGGTGTGTAGAACCAAATGCCCTCTTCTTCCAACCAACCAACATCAGATGGCGCAGAGCTGCTTTCGTCCTCTGAGTTTGTGGATAACTCACTCCAATCTAATTGTGACGTGTCCCAGATCGCGTCTTCAATGTGCACTTTGCGAGCTGTGCTAAAGATTTGAGTCACTGCAGGTTCCTCGTCTCCTGGTGAACGCAGTCGGTCTATTGGAACACATCTTAGTCTATTCATGGTGTTGGCGTCTCCAGACGACGGATGATGTGCCGAAGGACTGCGCTCAACTGTGCGAGAAGAACCAGTGCCTTCGTCCACCCACAAAACGGCATCTTCTTTTTCGGTTGAATCCTCAACCGCAGGTGACTTGGGTGGAAATAAATCGTCCATTTCTTTGTTGGCCCTCGATGAAAAACTCACTAACTTAGAACGACTTAAATGCAACTCTTCTGAGCGCTGATTGAGCTGCCATTGCAATGGCTTGGCTTTATATACTCTATAGTTCTGCAGGTAATGCAAAGTTATTTTCATCGTCCCATGAATCCGCGTAAGATTATGGCAATAGTACAATCAAAACGGTAGTCCGTTGCAAACAGGAGGTAAAGAAACACATAAAACAAAAACAAAGAAACAGATCACTTGTACATTTAAAATAGAACTTCCCAAGAAAAAAACAAAAGATCAGTTGTTCTACTGATTATACCCTTTATAGTTGCACCTTTGCCTCAATAAAAAGGTTTTTTCGGTAGTCACCACATAAAAACAACGCAATTGTTAAGCTATTAAGCCGAAAGGAGTAGCAAGGACAACTGAGCCGCGCATATTTTGCCCAGCCACTAGCACAGCTATTGTGTTTTAGTGGGTATTACTTAATTAGCACTTGACGCGCGAGCACTTGTCCTTGGGGTGTTTTGGATTCGAGTATCCGCTACATACAAACAATGACATTTGTCTGTTTTGTGTAGAAACAGTTGTTGACACGTGCTTTTGTCGCCAAAACGGATTTGGAAAAACCATAAATATAAGAGTTTTTTTTGCAAGGATCCGTAAACGCAATAAAATAAATTACTTGACGAATAACCCGCCCTAAATTCGTAATTAATTGATCCGTGTCAAAGGCAGCCTTCAAACTTATTTCTGAATTCACAAAAGACATCCTTACATACATACATATGCATGGTTGTTTGTAGAAATGAGATGCATCAACATGTATAGAAGTGTTGTTGTATCCTGTACTTACATCGCACACCGCATACTGCAGCAAAACGGCCAAGGCCTCGATACCTTCGTTGCGGTGCTCTTCCTGCAGTTGCGTCTGCTTCAGGTGCCGCTTGATAGCTTCATAGAACATCGACCGTTATACGAATGTCGATTCGAATGTTTCAAAAGCTGCAGCTCCGTCGCATCCTGCCGCTCAGCAACTCACTTCATAACGCAATTGTTAAGTCGAAAGGGGCAGCAAAGACAATTGAACCGCGAATATTTTGTCTAGAGTAAGAAGTTTCTAGACTAAATTTAGTTTTATTCAGCTTTTCGATTTTCTTTATTGAGGGATGGTTTAGTTGGGCGAAAATTGTTGTCCGTGAACTTTTATAACTATCGGTGTACTCACACCAATTTCGATCCTAATATCTTTAGATATTTCTCATTAATTTGGAATATTTGTAGTAATATTTTTATGTGAATCAAAGTTTGGAAAGGCAATTGTTCAGCTAGAACAAGAACATGCAACGTATATGTACTTATGTAGGCATACTAGGGTGGAGTGATGTTTTTAATCGCTCTTTGTAGACTATCAGAAAGTAGAAAGAGATTTGTTTAAAAATATTTGTATTGCCCAAAAGAACGAATCATAATGTACTTTATGAACTAACGTTTTCGTGTACAAATTTTCAATTTTATGGTTTCTGACTATAAACTGCAAATTTCAAACCGGCGCATGGGCAAAAGTGCACGAAATACCAGATGCCGTATTTTTAAATAGAAAGCTTAGCTAATAATTTAATATGCACAGATTTGCATATATATGGGTTCCACTATTTCAGTTGTTAATTGGGAGAAAACATTTTCATCAAAACCTGTTAGAGATAACTAAAAATCTAATACGCCAGACAACACTCCCAAACTTCTGATTCAGAATCGGCATATGATTAGTAGTTTCGCATGTTGATGAAACCCCGAATATTAACCAGAAATATATATTAATTTTCCCTTCTTATTTATATTTTTAGAAAGCAGTAACAACATTTGTAGGGAAATGCATTCTCAACATTCGAACAAAAGAGAAACAGTTTCCTATATTAGTTTCCTTCAGTATAAATACTCGTATAAGGACGCTTATAAAATACGCGTTTAGATGTTGCTTTAAAACGAAACATGAAACTATTTAGATCCTTTCACGTGTCACTATTTTTATTCAAAATACGAAAAAACATAATTTAATTGTTCACGCCCACAGGAAAATCCACCAAACAATCGATTTATGAATGCCTAATTGCGGAGAACGTCGAGACGTCCATGTTGAAGGTTCTTCAGCAACACTTTGCGCTACAGCAGCAGTACGAGTATTCTCAATACAACGCCCAGTTTTTGGCCTGTTAGTATTTTTTCCACACTCGACACTAACCAGTTTCTTGGAATTTATTTCGGACGATTATTTGATGTTGCTTTTAAAGATCGATTATTTTCATAAAAAACTTCAATAATTTTAACGCGTTGTTCTATCGCGTATTGTACACCTGTGTGCTTGAAAAATGTCAAAGATTACATAAAAAAGGTCTAGGAATTATTCACTACTGACATATATGCGGCACTTTTGAACGACCCTTTACATACTATAATTTTGAAAAGAATAGAAAAGAGATTATCATAAAATATGGTTCACACTACATTTTTCATATAAAAAGCAAGTAAAACAAATTAACCCTTTTGGCAACAGAATTCAAGTTTAAAGTAGTCCGAAGGTCTGTCTAATAGAAGCGTAACCGCCATAGTTAGACATTATTTGACTCTTTGTGACTGTAACTATAAGTAAATTTCAACTTAGTATCTTTTAAGTGCTGCTTCAACTCTTGCCGATGCTGACTCGCAATTTTAAGTCCTACTCTTGAATGAAATCGGTAAATATGAAATTATATGAAATATCAACTGATGATAAAAAATAATAATAAAATTGTGGGATCTCACTACTCGCTTCATTCGTTTCTTTTTTTAAACGGTGGTATTTGCAACTGATGGTGTTTCTGAATCAGTGAAACCGCGCGAAAATTTTGCAATATGAGGGTAGTTCAACAAGTTCTGATATGAAACAAAATATGTGGTTTGTGTAAAAGAAAGATTTTTTTTGATTACCTTAACCTGGGGTAACACCACTGTAGAAATTTCAAAAAATTGATTTTTTTTTTATAAGCTTAAAAAATTCTTTGAACCTTTTAAAATACAGAACAAAAAGTTTTATACGTTACCGAAGTTTATTTCATAAATATTTTAAGCTTTTTACCAAGCGTTAGTGACTGCTACCTAACGACTTCTCCAAATTTCCAAACTTTAAACGCGTTTTTCTCAAAACACGTTTTCTGAAATTGGCACGCAGCATAACTCAAACAATTTTAAATATTTTTAATCAGGTTTTTCACTACGTCTGTATAATAACCTTCTTAAGAGAAGAGCGTAGGGGATTTTCGTTAGATTTATTTAAACGATTGTTATAATTATTTAAGTGCCGTTTTTTTAGACCAAAATAGAGTTTTTTCCTTCAAATGCTTGCTAATTCCACAAAAATAAATATTTTTTAAATCCCCTACGTGTTTCTCTAGCTATTTTTATTTAGATTAAGAAAAAACATGTTTCTTTGTTCCAGATTAAAATTTGCACCCTCTGTGCTGCGTGCCGCGGAGCTCCTTCAAGAGAAACCACATTAAAAAAAATGTCTCCAATGCCGCCATTTTGTAAAATTTTTCGATCAAACTTTGTAGTTTTGTATTTTAGTATATAAGTAATAACTTCCCAAATCAGAGTGATTGTTTTCCCTTTCCTTCTATACAAAAAAATTCTTTAAAAATCGTGTTTATTTTACGCGTGTACAGTGGTGTTACCCCTTAACTCACTGCGGCCGCTTCTACTAAGTGGATTTGTGCGCGTCTACCATTTACTTAATTCAATTAATACTCAGTTATATATATATAATTGGCGCGTACACCCTTTTTGGGTGTTTGGCCGAGCTCCTCCTCCTATTTGTGGTGTGCGTCTTGATGTTGTTCCGCAAATGGAGGGACCTACAGTTTCAAGCCGACTCCGAACGGCAGATATTTTTTATGAGGAGCTTTTTCATGGCAGAAATACACTCGAAGGTTTGCCATTGCCTGCCGAGGGGCGACCGCTATTAGAAAAATGTTTTTATTAATTTCGGTTTCACCGAGATTCGAACCAACGTTCTCTCTGTGAATTCCGAATGGTAATCACGCACCAACCCATTCGGCTACGGCGGCCGCAATACTCAGTTATTGTCAATAATAAAAAGGAGAAACATTTCATAACAACTTCTTCACCATTGACTCCTAAGCAGGAGAACTAAGAATTAAATCTCTTAGCTACACGGAAGTTAGATTACCAAGGATGATCGATTAAATTGCGATCTTTTCATCATGAGGTTTGGCCAATCTGCTATGGTGAAAAACAAAATTGCGCAAGGATGATCATGAATGATAGATTTACAGGGTTTGGTCATTAACTAAGGTGAAGAAGTAAATTGTGAGGGGAACTTGAGCTGGTACGTAACAAAAGATTTGGCAGCCGAACTTTGCACGATTATTTCATATCTATTCCCACACTCATCCAATAAGTCGTTTTTCAGACGGCAGCGAAGTGTCGTTGGTTGATTTTGTTCGTATATCAGTAACACAAGCTAAATTTGGTTAACACATCCCAAGTTACGTTAACCTATCATCTGATTCTGTCAAATTCGCCCAGAGCCGAATAACGGTCTGCTAAATACCACACCTATTTTCATCATGCGAGCAACTTCAGCTGCTACGCCACCTACACCACCTACACCACATCACCACATTTGCTTTTATGTTTGCGACTGTTCTATTAAGCAAATGATTCTAAAATTAATAGTAATTTTCAATTTTAAGACATTAAAAAAAATGATTTCCTCCAAAGCAGCCGGGCTCGAATATTTTTTGATTTTTTTTATTAAGATAAACTCAATTTTTTTTAGTTTTAGTTTTTCAGGGCGAAAATATTTTAAATAAAATTTGTAATTATTGCAACATACAATTATATTCACAATTTGGCCTTAGAAATTGTCAACTTCCACATCGAGTAATTTAAGAATCTAAACTTGGTTACAAAAATAATAAACTTTCTATAATACCGAACAAATCTTAATCGAAAAATGTATTAAACGTGAAAGGAGAAATAATGAACTAAGTTTTGCTGCTGCGGTCAAAATAATAGTAGCACGACATATTGTCAAGTTCTGAGAACATTTTTTTTACAATAGTTTTTTATTTAGGTTTTTTTATTTGAGTTTTTACATTTTTTATTTTTTTATTTTTATTTTTATGATAATAAAATTATAAGTAATCTCAAGCAAACGCAGCGCCAGCAGTAGTGTGTTGGATCAGATACGATGGAGTAGGTCGGTGTCCTTTAGAAATGTGTAAATTTTTTTTAGTGTTATCTTCAGTGGCATCTTTTAAAAGTTGAGAGGATCTGTGTCGCTGAAGTGGTGATGCCTTTGAGAAGCAAGTTCTGTGCAAGACACCAGTAGGTGATGCCCACTGACCCTGGCTTGGCAGAAGAGGCAGGTGTTGGATGTACTACCCTGTAATAGGTGTGCGCTAGTTACTATGGTGTGCCCAATACGGAGCCGTGTGTATGGGGTTGATGTGGTTGGTGGGTACCGAAGATGGATAGGCAGGTTTTGTATGTTTGGGCTTAATGTTCGAATAATGGTGTTTATAATACAACCATTCACGAAGTAACTTTGTTTGCCTCTATTCATGAATAAGTCGATATATGTCGCTGGGTAGGAAGACTTCGGATGTGATTGTTGGTGTAAGGGAAATGTCCTTGGCAATTATATCTGCCAGTGTGTTAATCTTTATTTATTTATTTAATATAATGAAATATACTTATAAATAAATATATTACATATTTGTGGCAGCACTAGCAACAATGCCTTCAGCTGCTTAGTGTAAACACACATATAATAGATGCTACTATATTAATATTAGTATAAATATAATTTGTATAACCAAAATTAAATTTGATAGTTTAAGTTCATTAAATTTTGTTACTTAATTTAGCTTTGCTGATATATTTGTATATTATTGAAATATTTTCTGCAGTCGGAGCTTTTAAAAGCTCTGATGGCGTGTTCGATGAAAATATTTCTCCCCTGATCTTGCTGAGTGCTGGGCATGTATCCAGAATGTGTAGCGTAGATGTTGATGTGCTGTTACAATAAACGCAACCTGGATCGGCGCTTCTATTGAGAAGATGTTGGTGTGAAAGTGCACAATGTCCGAGGCGTAGTCTTGAGAAAACTTTGAGCGCTGGAATACTACATGTTGTAGGGTAGGTTGTTTTAGTTTTGTTAGGATTAAAAAGGCGATACCGGTTATTGTAAGTGCTCCATAACTCTTTTTGTTGATTTTCTTTCATTTTGTAAATATAGCGCAATATATCATTTTTCTCGTTTGTCTCTACGTAGTAGCAGGGCATATGTGGTACCTGTTTAGCTTCCTTATCGGCTACTTCGTTGCCGTGGATACCGCAGTGGCTCGGTACCCACATTAATTTTATTTTAGTCTTATATGCAATCAGGGTATCTCGAATACATGCAATTAGCGGGCTTACGTTATTTGGGTTCTGAATCGCCATTATTGTTGAGAGGCTATCGGTGCATATGGTATACTTTCCTTTTGACGTTACCGCCCATTTTGCTGCTGATTTCACAGCATAGGCTTCAGCTGAGAAAATGGAGCAGTAGGGTAATAGCAACCCTTTGCTTATAATACAAGAATCGTCAGAAACGACTGCATACGCGGTATTAGCATAATCTTTTGATCCGTCGGTGTATACGAAACCCCAACCGTTGGAGTGAAGTTGACGTTTTCGACTCGTAAAAACTTGTCTGAAAGTATCTGCACAGGTGTTTTGCTTTGGAAAGCACATTAATTCGTCTACCAAAAAAGAGGAATGTAGAGCCCATGGGGGATGTTTGCTGATTTTTAAGCACCTTGGTTTTATGTTAGGATCAAGATGCGCTGTCTTTTGAACAACCCGATGGATAACTGATTGCTTTTTTATATGCCGCTTTCGCGTAACCGCTTGTTTTACTTTCTTGCATAATATAGGATTATGGGTATAAAAAAGTTTAGGTATCAGTCGTAATGTGCTCAATTCCAGTCTTTCTTGGATATGTGGCATGCCAGTTTCTGCAAGTATATTCTTTGTATTCGTCGTGGGAAAAGCTCTGATGCTGCGTCTGATAGCCGAATGGTATGGCGCGTAAAGTTTTTTAAGTGAGTTTCCAGCGTGGTGCCCATATATTGGAAGGCCGTAATCAATGGCTGATAGGAGTAGAGCCTTAGTTGTGTTGATTAGGATATTCGGATGAATATTTGATTTTTGCGAAGAGAGGAATTTAATAATACTTAGTTTATCAAATAACTTTTTTCTTAAAACTAAGCAATGCTCCTTAAAGTTAAATTTGGGGTCAAAAATGATACCTAAAATCTTAAGTTTATTTACATTTGGTATTTGAGTATTGTATCTTAAATTAAATCCATCACATGTTTTTTTGTGGCAAATATGTAAAGTGTTACATTTTTGAAATGATATGTTGGCTCCCGATGTGAGAGACCATTCAGAAATTTTGTTTAAGATTTCTGTAAAAGTATCTTTGACTTGCGTCAAATCGAAACTTCTTGAAAAAATTAGAACGTCATCTGCATAAATACAGTGTTCTACTGGGAACTGGGATATAATTTGGCTAATTTTATTAAAAGCGATCATGAATATTGTGACTGATATTGGAGAGCCTTGAGGTATACCATTTTCTAACGGAACGCAGTGTGAGTAGTTATTATTGAGTTTAACTCGGAATTTTCTATTGCTCAAAAACGTTTTAACAAAGTTGTAAATTTTTGGGCCTACTTTGCAGTTGGCTAGTTCTTGAAGGACGTTATGTGCACCGATACGATCGTATGCCTTCTCGAAATCTAGACTTAGAGCTGTTAAATGCCCCTTATTGGCGATTGCAGTTGCCGCGGAGTGTTCGAAATGTAGTAGAGCGTCTAAAGTACCATGCCCTTTTTTGAATGCTACTTGGTTGGCGCTAATTGACTTAGTTTTTTCTGAAAACCACATAATCCTTTTGGCTAATATTTTTTCTAATATCTTTCCTAAGCAGGGTAAT
This sequence comes from Anastrepha ludens, assembly GCF_028408465.1. Taxonomy (NCBI): domain Eukaryota; kingdom Metazoa; phylum Arthropoda; class Insecta; order Diptera; family Tephritidae; genus Anastrepha; species Anastrepha ludens. The sequence goes on from NC_071501.1 coordinate 122,513,131, forward strand.
AAGGATATGGGACGGTAGCTGCTAATTTCCAACTGCGGTTTGAGAGGTTTAGCTATTGGTATTGCGTCTGCTACCTTCCAATTCTGTGGGTAAATACCTTGCGTATAAATTTCGTTGTACAAGTTTACTATCCTTTTTTTAAAAAAAGGAGGACAGTTTTTCAACAAAGGGTATGATATCCTATCAAGGCCTGGTGTTTTTCCCTTAGAGTTGGCGACGGCTCTCTCAAACTCGTCAGTAGTGATATCAGATTCCAGATATTTTGCAGAGATACTTAGTTTTCCTTCAGGTTTATAAAGTCGGTTAGTAATGTTATTCTTTTTTTCTATGAACTCATACGGAAAGTTGGAATTTTTAGAGTAGGAGCTCCAATATTTTGCAAATTCGTTCGCTATATTACTAGGGTCGGTATATGTACCGTTTGGAGTATTTATACAGGTTATGGTGTTTGACCTCCTAATGCCCGATAGGCGCCCTAAGTCCTGCCAAATTTTTTTTGTGCTGCTTTGCGGGTTAATGTTAGAAGTGAAGTTTTCGAAAGCATTGCGTTTTGCTTTTTTTGCTTCGTGTTTGAAAATGGCATTGTTACGTTTGTATACTAAAAGATCGTGAAAATCTCGTGTACATTTATATTTGTACCAACTCTTTTGCTTTAGAGTTCGTAGTTTTTGCAAATCATTATTCCACCATGGCGTATATCGTGTTAGGCTGAAGTTTTTTGTCTGCGGAATAGAAAAGTGAGCTGCAGTACAAATAACTTTTTTTATTGAGGCTGCTTCTTTATTAATATTAGTTGAAACCGGGTACTTCGTGGATATATTTGTGCACATTTCTTGATATTTAGCCCAATCTGCTTTGCCTGTTAAAAATTTAGGATTATATTTGTTTTTGTTGTGCTCCTTATTGGATACTATTTCAATAACAATAGGAAAATGGTCACTTCCGTGAAGGTCATTGATTATTTTCCATGTACTGAGAGGTACCAAATTTGGTGTACATGTCGTTATATCGACGTGCGTGAAAGTATGATGAGTTGAAAAGTGAGTGGGGTTTCCATCGTTTAGTACAACCATATCAGTCGATAACAAAGAGTCTTCAATAATAGCGCCTCTGTCATTAACAGATGATGAGCCCCACAGAGGACTCCAGGCATTTACGTCGCCTAACCATAGCCTGGGCCCAGTTGCCTTATTTAAAATTCCAAATATATGTGTATGTGAAAATAGTTTATTTGGTGGTATGTATGTATTAATGATAGTGAGCTTTGGGTTATGCGAGATTTCTACAGCAATACTCAGAAGATCATCGTCAGTAAACAGAATTTTGTGAGGTATTCCTCTTTTAACTAAAATGGCAACACCTTGTTTACCATATAGGTTTTGGGGTGAATTGAAAAAATGGGCTTCATATCCGCTTGGAGGGTATGCTTTCTTATTGTGAGGGATATGAGTTTCTTGTAAGCATAAAAGGGATGGGTGGAGTTCTTTTATTAGTAATAGCAATTCGTGGTAATTATTGAAATATCCATTAATGTTCCATTGAAGTACCGAGATCATTGTGAAGGTAGACTAGTGTTTTTATGCGCGACAAAAATGGTGTAGTTGGTTATAAAGAAAATTAGGGAGGTAATTCTGTATTTGTTTTTGATTCCATATTAACATCTTGTTGCTCAATTGGGAGAGTTGGTAGAGGATCAGCAGGAGAAAAAGGGTTATCGTTGTTGATTGAGTTGTTTGCTGTCAATGCATTGAATTGTTGGTAAATATTTTCGTGGGTGAAGTAAGTGGTTGTGTTGCCTGTATGTTGTTGGTTGGAAATTAATTGGGTGAGAATATTACTGAGAGGATTATCATGATTTATGTTTTGTTCTATGTTTTGTTGAGAGGTATTATTTGGTAAATTTGAATTTAGTTGTTGCGGTTCAGCTGGAGGTAAATTATTTGTTTTTGAATTGTTTTGAGATTGTGATGAGTCATTTTGTTGTTGTTGATTAAGTGTGTTAAAATTTTGTGTGACAGAAGCGAAAGAGGGGCCACCAATAATTGAAGGAATTTGGTTTTTGTACAGTGTAATTGCTTCTTTCATTGTACATTTATTTTCAACTTGGATTTTTAAAATCTCTTTAGATTGTTGGTATTTTGGGCAAAGCTTATCATATGCTGGATGATTTCCGGAACAATTTGTGCACATTGTTCGGGTACATTTTTGGGGGTCATGAGAGGGGAGATTGCATTGTTGGCACATTTGTGGGTTATTGCATCGTTTCATCGTATGATTGAGTTTACCGCAATTCTTACACCGCATTGGGCTTGGGAAATAAGGTTTAACCATTACTGAATGCCATGTGATATCGACTCTATTCGGAAGGTGGAATTTGTCGAAAGTTAGGAGACATACTCCGGAGTGTTTTTGTTTTCCGTCAAGAAGTTTGGAAAATTTATAAACCTCTACAACACCTTGGTCAGCTAAACCTTTTACAATTTCATCTTCACTGAGGTCATTTAGACATGGGGCGTAAATGGTACCTTTTGTATGGTTTAGTTTATCATGATATTTTGCTTTCACCTCACAAACACCATGTAGAGATTTTGTACGTATGAATTTTTCCGCTGTTGGTTTGTCTTTAAGTAAAAGGCAAAGGTTGCCGTCACGAAATTCAGTAATTTTAACGATTTCTTTGCTAATTAACTTCAAGGCGGCGTGAACTGCAAAGCAGCTATATGATTTTAAAGGCTTATCTTCATTTACTGCAGAAATAACCACGTATTTGGGATTTGTTTCAATTTGAGGAAGAAGGGGGAAAGTTTCAACACTTTTTTTAATTTTCTTACGTTTTGGTTGGGGATCTGAGGCTAGCAGAGCGAACCTGTTATCCCCCAGGTTTGGTGGCCCCGGGGCCATGCTGCACCAATCACACAAATCAGTAATGCACTTATTTGTTTTTGTTTTTATGAAAAGGAAAAGATATGCCGTTCGGAACAACAATTAAGAAAAGCGAGAAAATGGAAGACACCGAAAGTTGCGTTCTAAACTCACTAGAAAAAGCACGTCTGCTCAGTAAGAGAACTAGTAGGTGACTGTGTGTTAATCTGAATGCCGGAATGCCCAGGTATTCACATAATTTTGATGCTGCTCCGATGAGAAATTAGTATGTCTTTCATACACTCGATGATTTTGCTTGACTTTTTGTGGTTTTGGATGGCTTGGAGCAGGACAAACTGTTGGAGCAAATTATATGTTTACGCTTACTTTTGGCGCAGCATTGCTTCAGCGGTGAGAATCGAACAGAATGAAAATAGAAGGCCGTACGTGATAACTTCCTGATTTTCCTTTACCACTGCGTAAGAAGTGTGGAATCCTTTTGACCCGTCAGTAAAACCCACTTCCACCCGCTAAATTTATAGTCTGCGATAGATTCGCAGAAATCAGCCCAATAAGCGGCGTTTGGAGTATTATCTTTCCGTAAATAAGCTAAGTCGTCGATAAAGGAGTTATTATTTTGTTATTTCTTTAAGAATACAGTTGAAACTACAAATACCCATATCACTTTAAAGTTTTAAACTTTGTACAAAATTAAAAAAAAATATTTTAATTAAAACTGGCTGCTTGTAATTTTTTGTACGTCGGTTATCTATAAATATTTTCATAACAGTGTCGAGGATTACAGGCAGAAAGCGTAAACCGCGGCGCGCTTAAAGAACTCCTTTAGTAGCTTTTCCTTTTTATTATCACTTTGATTAAATATCTGCGGATTTTAATAGGGGAGAGAACTAAACAAATTTCAAAAAAGATAAATTTGTGGAAGATAATCATACAGCTGTGTTCACAACAATAGCAGCGCGACATTTTTTCTTTTATTTAAACGTATTAAAAAGCAGTATCTAACATTTCATAGCTATTGCAAAGTTTTGCCTATTTATTTATTTTTTTTTTTTTTTACAAAAATATCCTATATACTACAATTCAAAGCTTCAAACTTTATGCAAAACTTACAGAAATTTAACAAATTATTTTAAATCTTTCTAAATCTTAATCAAATTCTTTACAACTATTCCGAGCATGCAGTTTTATAGCCCATTAAATAAATCTAAAAAAAAAAGAGGAAGTTTACAGCAACACTGCGCTACAGCAGCAATATTCGCAACAGATCGTTCAGTTTTGGTCCGCCATTCCATTCTAAATCGGATCGGCGTACCATTTATGGCTGTAGGGTGTGTAGAACCAAATGCCCTCTTCTTCCAACCAACCAACATCAGATGGCGCAGAGCTGCTTTCGTCCTCTGAGTTTGTGGATAACTCACTCCAATCTAATTGTGACGTGTCCCAGATCGCGTCTTCAATGTGCACTTCGCGAGCTGTGCTAAAGATTTGAGTCACTGCAGGTTCCTCGTCTCCTGGTGAACGCAGTCGGTCTATTGGAACACATCTTAGTCTATTCATGGTGTTGGCGTCTCCAGACGACGGATGATGTGTCGAAGGACTGCGCTCAACTGTGCGAGAAGAACCAGTGCCTTCGTCCACCCACAAAACGGCATCTTCTTTTTCGGTTGAATCCTCAATCGCAGGTGACTTGGGTGAAAATAAATCGTCCATTTCTTTGTTGGCCCTCGATGAAAAACTCACTAACTTAGAACGACTTAAATGCAACTCTTCTGAGCGCTGATTGAGCTGCCATTGCAATGGCTTGGCTTTATATACTCTATAGTTCTGCAGGTAATGCAAAGTTATTTTCACCGTCCCATGAATCCGCGTAAGATTATGGCAATAGTACAATCAAAACGGTAGTCCGTTGCAAACAGGAGGTAAAGAAACACATAAAACAAAAACAAAGAAACAGATCACTTGTACATTTAAAATAGAACTTCCCAAGAAAAAAACAAAAGATCAGTTGTTCTACTGATTATACCCTTTATAGTTGCACCTTTGCCTCAATAAAAAGGTTTTTTCGGTAGTCACCACATAAAAACAACGCAATTGTTAAGCTATTAAGCCGAAAGGAGTAGCAAGGACAACTGAGCCGCGCATATTTTGCCCAGCCACTAGCACATCTATTGTGTTTTAGTTGGTATTACTTAATTAGCACTTGACGCGCGAGCACTTGTCCTTGGGGTGTTTTGGATTCGAGTATCCGCTACATACAAACAATGACATTTGTCTGTTTTGTGTAGAAACAGTTGTTGACACGTGCTTTTGTCGCCAAAACGGATTTGGAAAAACCATAAATATAAGAGTTTTTTTTGCAAGGATCCGTAAACGCAATAAAATAAATTACTTGACGAATAACCCGCCCTAAATTCGTAGTTAATTGATCCGTGTCAAAGGCAGCCTTCAAACTTATTTCTGAATTCACAAAAGACATCCTTACATACATACATATGCATGGTTGTTTGTAGAAATGAGATGCATCAACATGTATAGAAGTGTTGTTGTATCCTGTACTTACATCGCACACCGCATACTGCAGCAAAACGGCCAAGGCCTCGATACCTTCGTTGCGGTGCTCTTCCTGCAGTTGCGTCTGCTTCAGGTGCCGCTCGATCGCTTCATAGAACATCGACCGTTATACGAATGTCGATTCGAATGTTTCAAAAGCTGCAGCTCCGTCGCATCCTGCCGCTCAGCAACTCACTTCATAACGCAATTGTTAAGTCGAAAGGGGCAGCAAAGACAATTGAACCGCGAATATTTTGTCTAGAGTAAGAAGTTTCTAGACTAAATTTAGTTTTATTCAGCTTTTCGATTTTCTTTATTGAGGGATGGTTTAGTTGGGCGAAAATTGTTGTCCGTGAACTTTTATAACTATCGGTGTACTCACACCAATTTCGATCCTAATATCTTTAGATATTTCTCATTAATTTGGAATATTTGTAGTAATATTTTTATGTGAATCAAAGTTTGGAAAGGCAATTGTTCAGCTAGAACAAGAACATGCAACGTATATGTACTTATGTAGGCATACTAGGGTGGAGTGATGTTTTTAATCGCTCTTTGTAGACTATCAGAAAGTAGAAAGAGATTTGTTTAAAAATATTTGTATTGCCCAAAAGAACGAATCATAATGTACTTTATGAACTAACGTTTTCGTGTACAAATTTTCAATTTTATGGTTTCTGACTATAAACTGCAAATTTCAAACCGGCGCATGGGCAAAAGTGCACGAAATACCAGATGCCGTATTTTTAAATAGAAAGCTTAGCTAATAATTTAATATGCACAGATTTGCATATATATGGGGTCCACTATTTCAGTTGTTAATTGGGAGAAAACATTTTCATCAAAACCTGTTAGAGATAACTAAAAATCTAATACGCCAGACAACACTCCCAAACTTCTGATTCAGAATCGGCATATGATTAGTAGTTTCGCATGTTGATGAAACCCCGAATATTAACCAGAAATATAATTTTCCCTTCTTATTTATATTTTTAGAAAGCAGTAACAACATTTGTAGGGAAATGCATTCTCAACTTTCGAACAAAAGAGAAACAGTTTCCTAGTTTCCTTCAGTATAAATACTCGTATAAGGACGCTTACAAAATACGCGTTTAGATGTTGCTTTAAAACGAAACATGAAACTATTTAGATCCTTTCACGTGTCACTATTTTTATTCAAAATACGAAAAAACATAATTTAATTGTTCACGCCCACAGGAAAATCCACCAAACAATCGATTTATGAATGCCTAATTGCGGAGAACGTCGAGACGTCCATGTTGAAGGTTCTTCAGCAACACTTTGCGCTACAGCAGCAGTACGAGTATTCTCAATACAACGCCCAGTTTTTGGCCTGTTAGTATTTTTTCCACACTCGACACTAACCAGTTTCTTGGAATTTATTTCGGACGATTATTTGATGTTGCTTTTAAAGATCGATTATTTTCATAAAAAACTTCAATAATTTTAACGCGTTGTTCTATCGCGTATTGTACACCTGTGTGCTTGAAAAATGTCAAAGATTACATAAAAAAGGTCTAGGAATTATTCACTACTGACATATATGCGGCACTTTTGAACGACCCTTTACATACTATAATTTTGAAAAGAATAGAAAAGAGATTATCATAAAATATGGTTCACACTACATTTTTCATATAAAAAGCAAGTAAAACAAATTAACCCTTTTGGTAACAGAATTCAAGTTTAAAGTAGTCCGAAGGTCTGTCTAATAGAAGCGTAACCGCCATAGTTAGACATTATTTGACTCTTTGTGACTGTAACTATAAGTAAATTTCAACTTAGTATCTTTTAAGTGCTGCTTCAACTCTTGCCGATGCTGACTCGCAATTTTAAGTCCTACTCTTGAATGAAATCGGTAAATATGAAATTATATGAAATATCAACTGATGATAAAAAATAATAATAAAATTGTGGGATCTCACTACTCGCTTCATTCGTTTCTTTTTTTAAACGGTGGTATTTGCAACTGATGGTGTTTCTGAATCAGTGAAACCGCGCGAAAATTTTGCAATATGAGGGTAGTTCAACAAGTTCTGATATGAAACAAAATATGTGGTTTGTGTAAAAGAAAGATTTTTTTTGATTACCTTAACCTGGGGTAACACCACTGTAGAAATTTCAAAAAATTGATTTTTTTTTTATAAGCTTAAAAAATTCTTTGAACCTTTTAAAATACAGAACAAAAAGTTTTATACGTTACCGAAGTTTATTTCATAAATATTTTAAGCTTTTTACCAAGCGTTAGTGACTGCTACCTAACGACTTCTCCAAATTTCCAAACTTTAAACGCGTTTTTCTCAAAACACGTTTTCTGAAATTGGCACGCAGCATAACTCAAACAATTTTAAATATTTTTAATCAGGTTTTTCACTACGTCTGTATAATAACCTTCTTAAGAGAAGAGCGTAGGGGATTTTCGTTAGATTTATTTAAACGATTGTTATAATTATTTAAGTGCCGTTTTTTTAGACCAAAATAGAGTTTTTTCCTTCAAATGCTTGCTAATTCCACAAAAATAAATATTTTTTAAATCCCCTACGTGTTTCTCTAGCTATTTTTATTTAGATTAAGAAAAAACATGTTTCTTTGTTCCAGATTAAAATTTGCACCCTCTGTGCTGCGTGCCGCGGAGCTCCTTCAAGAGAAACCACATTAAAAAAAATGTCTCCAATGCCGCCATTTTGTAAAATTTTTCGATCAAACTTTGTAGTTTTGTATTTTAGTATATAAGTAATAACTTCCCAAATCAGAGTGATTGTTTTCCCTTTCCTTCTATACAAAAAAATTCTTTAAAAATCGTGTTTATTTTACGCGTGTACAGTGGTGTTACCCCTTAACTCACTGCGGCCGCTTCTACTAAGTGGATTTGTGCGCGTCTACCATTTACTTAATTCAATTAATACTCAGTTATATATATATAATTGGCGCGTACACCCTTTTTAGGTGTTTGGCCGAGCTCCTCCTCCTATTTGTGGTGTGCGTCTTGATGTTGTTCCGCAAATGGAGGGACCTACAGTTTCAAGCCGACTCCGAACGGCAGATATTTTTTATGAGGAGCTTTTTAATGGCAGAAATACACTCGGAGGTTTGCCATTGCCTGCCGAGAGGCGACCGCTATTAGAAAAATGTTTTTATTAATTTCGGTTTCACCGAGATTCGAACCAACGTTCTCTCTGTGAATTCCGAATGGTAATCACGCACCAACCCATTCGGCTACGGCGGCCGCAATACTCAGTTATTGTCAATAATAAAAAGGAGAAACATTTCATAACAACTTCTTCACCATTGACTCCTAAGCAGGAGAACTAAGAATTAAATCTCTTAGCTACACGGAAGTTAGATTACCAAGGATGATCGATTAAATTGCGATCTTTTCATCATGAGGTTTGGCCAATCTGCTATGGTGAAAAACAAAATTGCGCAAGGATGATCATGAATGATAGATTTACAGGGTTTGGTCATTAACTAAGGTGAAGAAGTAAATTGTGAGGGGAACTTGAGCTGGTACGTAACAAAAGATTTGGCAGCCGAACTTTGCACGATTATTTCATATCTATTCCCACACTCATCCAATAAGTCGTTTTTCAGACGGCAGCGAAGTATCGTTGGTTGATTTTGTTCGTATATCAGTAACACAAGCTAAATTTGGTTAACACATCCCAAGTTACGTTAACCTATCATCTGATTCTGTCAAATTCGCCCAGAGCCGAATAACGGTCTGCTAAATACCACACCTATTTTCATCATGCGAGCAACTTCAGCTGCTACGCCACCTACACCACATCACCACATTTGCTTTTATGTTTGCGACTGTTCTATTAAGCAAATGATTCTAAAATTAATAGTAATTTTCAATTTTAAGACATTAAAAAAAATGATTTCCTCCAAAGCAGCCGGGCTCGAATATTTTTTGATTTTTTTTATTAAGATAAACTCAATTTTTTTTAGTTTTAGTTTTTCAGGGCGAAAATATTTTAAATAAAATTTGTAATTATTGCAACATACAATTATATTCACAATTTGGCCTTAGAAATTGTCAACTTCCACATCGAGTAATTTAAGAATCTAAACTTGGTTACAAAAATAATAAACTTTCTATAATACCGAACAAATCTTAATCGAAAAATGTATTAAACGTGAAAGGAGAAATAATGAACTAAGTTTTGCTGCTGCGGTCAAAATAATAGTAGCACGACATATTGTCAAGTTCTGAGAACATTTTTTTTACAATAGTTTTTTATTTAGGTTTTTTTATTTGAGTTTTTACATTTTTTATTTTTTTATTTTTATTTTTATGATAATAAAATTATAAGTAATCTCAAGCAAACGCAGCGCCAGCAGTAGTGTGTTGGATCAGATACGATGGAGTAGGTCGGTGTCCTTTAGAAATGTGTAAATTGTTTTTAGTGTTATCTTCAGTGGCATCTTTTAAAAGTTGAGAGGATCTGTGTCGCTGAAGTGGTGATGCCTTTGAGAAGCAAGTTCTGTGCAAGACACCAGTAGGTGATGCCCACTGACCCTGGCTTGGCAGAAGAGGCAGGTGTTGGATGTACTACCCTGTAATAGGTGTGCGCTAGTTACTATGGTGTGCCCAATACGGAGCCGTGTGTATGGGGTTGATGTGGTTGGTGGGTACCGAAGATGGATAGGCAGGTTTTGTATGTTTGGGCTTAATGTTCGAATAATGGTGTTTATAATACAATCATTCACGAAGTAACTTTGTTTGCCTCTATTCATGAATAAGTCGATATATGTCGCTGGGTAGGAAGACTTCGGATGTGATTGTTGGTGTAAGGGAAATGTCCTTGGCAATTATATCTGCCAGTGTGTTAATCTGAATGCCGGAATGCCCAGGTATTCACATAATTTTGATGCTGCTCCGATGGGAAATTAGTATGTCTTTCATACACTCGATGATTTTGCTTGACTTTTTGTGGTTTTGGATGGCTTGGAGCAGGACAAACTGTTGGAGCAAATTATATGTTTACGCTTACTTTTGGCGCAGCATTGCTTCAGCGGTGAGAATCGAACAGAATGAAAATAGAAGGCCGTACGTGATAACTTCCTGATTTTCCTTTACCACTGCGTAAGAAGTGTGGAATCCTTTTGACCCGTCAGTAAAACCCACTTCCACCCGCTAAATTTATAGTCTGCGATAGATTCGCAGAAATTAGCCCAATAAGCGGCGTTTGGAGTATTATCTTTCCGTAAATAAGCTAAGTCGTCGATAAAGGAGTTATTATTTTGTTATTTCTTTAAGAATACAGTTGAAACTACAAATACCCATATCACTTTAAAGTTTTAAACTTTGTACAAAATTAAAAAAAAATATTTTAATTAAAACTGGCTGCTTGTAATTTTTTGTACGTCGGTTATCTATAAATATTTTCATAACAGTGTCGAGGATTACAGGCAGAAAGCGTAAACCGCGGCGCGCTTAAAGAACTCCTTTAGTAGCTTTTCCTTTTTATTATCACTTTGATTAAATATCTGCGGATTTTAATAGGGGAGAGAACTAAACAAATTTCAAAAAAGATAAATTTGTGGAAGATAATCATACAGCTGTGTTCACAACAATAGCAGCGCGACATTTTTTCTTTTATTTAAACGTATTAAAAAGCAGTATCTAACATTTCATAGCTATTGCAAAGTTTTGCCTATTTATTTATTTTTTTTTTTTTTTTACAAAAATATCCTATATACTACAATTCAAAGCTTCAAACTTTATGCAAAACTTACAGAAATTTAACAAATTATTTTAAATCTTTCTAAATCTTAATCAAATTCTTTACAACTATTCCGAGCATGCAGTTTTATAGCCCATTAAATAAATCTAAAAAAAAAAATGAGGAAGTTTACAGCAACACTGCGCTACAGCAGCAATATTCGCAACAGATCGTTCAGTTTTGGTCCGCCATTCCATTCTAAATCGGATCGGCGTACCATTTATGGCTGTAGGCTGTGTAGAACCAAATGCCCTCTTCTTCCAACCAACCAACATCAGATGGCGCAGAGCTGCTTTCGTCCTCTGAGTTTGTGGATAACTCACTCCAATCTAATTGTGACGTGTCCCAGATCGCGTCTTCAATGTGCACTTCGCGAGCTGTGCTAAAGATTTGAGTCACTGCAGGTTCCTCGTCTCCTGGTGAACGCAGTCGGTCTATTGGAACACATCTTAGTCTATTCATGGTGTTGGCGTCTCCAGACGACGGATGATGTGTCGAAGGACTGCGCTCAACTGTGCGAGAAGAACCAGTGCCTTCGTCCACCCACAAAACGGCATCTTCTTTTTCGGTTGAATCCTCAACCGCAGGTGACTTGGGTGAAAATAAATCGTCCATTTCTTTGTTGGCCCTCGATGAAAAACTCACTAACTTAGAACGACTTAAATGCAACTCTTCTGAGCGCTGACTGAGCTGCCATTGCAATGGCTTGGCTTTATATACTCTATAGTTCTGCAGGTAATGCAAAGTTATTTTCACCGTCCCATGAATCCGCGTAAGATTATGGCAATAGTACAATCAAAACGGTAGTCCGTTGCAAACAGGAGGTAAAGAAACACATAAAACAAAAACAAAGAAACAGATCACTTGTACATTTAAAATAGAACTTCCCAAGAAAAAAACAAAAGATCAGTTGTTCTACTGATTATACCCTTTATAGTTGCACCTTTGCCTCAATAAAAAGGTTTTTTCGGTAGTCACCACATAAAAACAACGCAATTGTTAAGCTATTAAGCCGAAAGGAGTAGCAAGGACAACTGAGCCGCGCATATTTTGCCCAGCCACTAGCACAGCTATTGTGTTTTAGTGGGTATTACTTAATTAGCACTTGACGCGCGAGCACTTGTCCTTGGGGTGTTTTGGATTCGAGTATCCGCTACATACAAACAATGACATTTGTCTGTTTTGTGTAGAAACAGTTGTTGACACGTGCTTTTGTCGCCAAAACGGATTTGGAAAAACCATAAATATAAGAGTTTTTTTTGCAAGGATCCGTAAACGCAATAAAATAAATTATTATTATTATTATTACTTGACGAATAACCCGCCCTAAATTCGTAGTTAATTGATCCGTGTCAAAGGCAGCCTTCAAACTTATTTCTGAATTCACAAAAGACATCCTTACATACATACATATGCATGGTTGTTTGTAGAAATGAGATGCATCAACATGTATAGAAGTGTTGTTGTATCCTGTACTTACATCGCACACCGCATACTGCAGCAAAACGGCCAAGGCCTCGATACCTTCGTTGCGGTGCTCTTCCTGCAGTTGCGTCTGCTTCAGGTGCCGCTCGATCGCTTCATAGAACATCGACCGTTATACGAATGTCGATTCGAATGTTTCAAAAGCTGCAGCTCCGTCGCATCCTGCCGCTCAGCAACTCACTTCATAACGCAATTGTTAAGTCGAAAGGGGCAGCAAAGACAATTGAACCGCGAATATTTTGTCTAGAGTAAGAAGTTTCTAGACTAAATTTAGTTTTATTCAGCTTTTCGATTTTCTTTATTGAGGGATGGTTTAGTTGGGCGAAAATTGTTGTCCGTGAACTTTTATAACTATCGGTGTACTCACACCAATTTCGATCCTAATATCTTTAGATATTTCTCATTAATTTGGAATATTTGTAGTAATATTTTTATGTGAATCAAAGTTTGGAAAGGCAATTGTTCAGCTAGAACAAGAACATGCAACGTATATGTACTTATGTAGGCATACTAGGGTGGAGTGATGTTTTTAATCGCTCTTTGTAGACTATCAGAAAGTAGAAAGAGATTTGTTTAAAAATATTTGTATTGCCCAAAAGAACGAATCATAATGTACTTTATGAACTAACGTTTTCGTGTACAAATTTTCAATTTTATGGTTTCTGACTATAAACTGCAAATTTCAAACCGGCGCATGGGCAAAAGTGCACGAAATACCAGATGCCGTATTTTTAAATAGAAAGCTTAGCTAATAATTTAATATGCACAGATTTGCATATATATGGGGTCCACTATTTCAGTTGTTAATTGGGAGAAAACATTTTCATCAAAACCTGTTAGAGATAACTAAAAATCTAATACGCCAGACAACACTCCCAAACTTCTGATTCAGAATCGGCATATGATTAGTAGTTTCGCATGTTGATGAAACCCCGAATATTAACCAGAAATATAATTTTCCCTTCTTATTTATATTTTTAGAAAGCAGTAACAACATTTGTAGGGAAATGCATTCTCAACTTTCGAACAAAAGAGAAACAGTTTCCTAGTTTCCTTCAGTATAAATACTCGTATAAGGACGCTTACAAAATACGCGTTTAGATGTTGCTTTAAAACGAAACATGAAACTATTTAGATCCTTTCACGTGTCACTATTTTTATTCAAAATACGAAAAAACATAATTTAATTGTTCACGCCCACAGGAAAATCCACCAAACAATCGATTTATGAATGCCTAATTGCGGAGAACGTCGAGACGTCCATGTTGAAGGTTCTTCAGCAACACTTTGCGCTACAGCAGCAGTACGAGTATTCTCAATACAACGCCCAGTTTTTGGCCTGTTAGTATTTTTTCCACACTCGACACTAACCAGTTTCTTGGAATTTATTTCGGACGATTATTTGATGTTGCTTTTAAAGATCGATTATTTTCATAAAAAACTTCAATAATTTTAACGCGTTGTTCTATCGCGTATTGTACACCTGTGTGCTTGAAAAATGTCAAAGATTACATAAAAAAGGTCTAGGAATTATTCACTACTGACATATATGCGGCACTTTTGAACGACCCTTTACATACTATAATTTTGAAAAGAATAGAAAAGAGATTATCATAAAATATGGTTCACACTACATTTTTCATATAAAAAGCAAGTAAAACAAATTAACCCTTTTGGTAACAGAATTCAAGTTTAAAGTAGTCCGAAGGTCTGTCTAATAGAAGCGTAACCGCCATAGTTAGACATTATTTGACTCTTTGTGACTGTAACTATAAGTAAATTTCAACTTAGTATCTTTTAAGTGCTGCTTCAACTCTTGCCGATGCTGACTCGCAATTTTAAGTCCTACTCTTGAATGAAATCGGTAAATATGAAATTATATGAAATATCAACTGATGATAAAAAATAATAATAAAATTGTGGGATCTCACTACTCGCTTCATTCGTTTCTTTTTTTAAACGGTGGTATTTGCAACTGATGGTGTTTCTGAATCAGTGAAACCGCGCGAAAATTTTGCAATATGAGGGTAGTTCAACAAGTTCTGATATGAAACAAAATATGTGGTTTGTGTAAAAGAAAGATTTTTTTTGATTACCTTAACCTGGGGTAACACCACTGTAGAAATTTCAAAAAATTGATTTTTTTTTTATAAGCTTAAAAAATTCTTTGAACCTTTTAAAATACAGAACAAAAAGTTTTATACGTTACCGAAGTTTATTTCATAAATATTTTAAGCTTTTTACCAAGCGTTAGTGACTGCTACCTAACGACTTCTCCAAATTTCCAAACTTTAAACGCGTTTTTCTCAAAACACGTTTTCTGAAATTGGCACGCAGCATAACTCAAACAATTTTAAATATTTTTAATCAGGTTTTTCACTACGTCTGTATAATAACCTTCTTAAGAGAAGAGCGTAGGGGATTTTCGTTAGATTTATTTAAACGATTGTTATAATTATTTAAGTGCCGTTTTTTTAGACCAAAATAGAGTTTTTTCCTTCAAATGCTTGCTAATTCCACAAAAATAAATATTTTTTAAATCCCCTACGTGTTTCTCTAGCTATTTTTATTTAGATTAAGAAAAAACATGTTTCTTTGTTCCAGATTAAAATTTGCACCCTCTGTGCTGCGTGCCGCGGAGCTCCTTCAAGAGAAACCACATTAAAAAAAATGTCTCCAATGCCGCCATTTTGTAAAATTTTTCGATCAAACTTTGTAGTTTTGTATTTTAGTATATAAGTAATAACTTCCCAAATCAGAGTGATTGTTTTCCCTTTCCTTCTATACAAAAAAATTCTTTAAAAATCGTGTTTATTTTACGCGTGTACAGTGGTGTTACCCCTTAACTCACTGCGGCCGCTTCTACTAAGTGGATTTGTGCGCGTCTACCATTTACTTAATTCAATTAATACTCAGTTATATATATATAATTGGCGCGTACACCCTTTTTGGGTGTTTGGCCGAGCTCCTCCTCCTATTTGTGGTGTGCGTCTTGATGTTGTTCCGCAAATGGAGGGACCTACAGTTTCAAGCCGACTCCGAACGGCAGATATTTTTTATGAGGAGCTTTTTAATGGCAGAAATACACTCGGAGGTTTGCCATTGCCTGCCGAGAGGCGACCGCTATTAGAAAAATGTTTTTATTAATTTCGGTTTCACCGAGATTCGAACCAACGTTCTCTCTGTGAATTCCGAATGGTAATCACGCACCAACCCATTCGGCTACGGCGGCCGCAATACTCAGTTATTGTCAATAATAAAAAGGAGAAACATTTCATAACAACTTCTTCACCATTGACTCCTAAGCAGGAGAACTAAGAATTAAATCTCTTAGCTACACGGAAGTTAGATTACCAAGGATGATCGATTAAATTGCGATCTTTTCATCATGAGGTTTGGCCAATCTGCTATGGTGAAAAACAAAATTGCGCAAGGATGATCATGAATGATAGATTTACAGGGTTTGGTCATTAACTAAGGTGAAGAAGTAAATTGTGAGGGGAACTTGAGCTGGTACGTAACAAAAGATTTGGCAGCCGAACTTTGCACGATTATTTCATATCTATTCCCACACTCATCCAATAAGTCGTTTTTCAGACGGCAGCGAAGTATCGTTGGTTGATTTTGTTCGTATATCAGTAACACAAGCTAAATTTGGTTAACACATCCCAAGTTACGTTAACCTATCATCTGATTCTGTCAAATTCGCCCAGAGCCGAATAACGGTCTGCTAAATACCACACCTATTTTCATCATGCGAGCAACTTCAGCTGCTACGCCACCTACACCACCTACACCACATCACCACATTTGCTTTTATGTTTGCGACTGTTCTATTAAGCAAATGATTCTAAAATTAATAGTAATTTTCAATTTTAAGACATTAAAAAAAATGATTTCCTCCAAAGCAGCCGGGCTCGAATATTTTTTGATTTTTTTTATTAAGATAAACTCAATTTTTTTTAGTTTTAGTTTTTCAGGGCGAAAATATTTTAAATAAAATTTGTAATTATTGCAACATACAATTATATTCACAATTTGGCCTTAGAAATTGTCAACTTCCACATCGAGTAATTTAAGAATCTAAACTTGGTTACAAAAATAATAAACTTTCTATAATACCGAACAAATCTTAATCGAAAAATGTATTAAACGTGAAAGGAGAAATAATGAACTAAGTTTTGCTGCTGCGGTCAAAATAATAGTAGCACGACATATTGTCAAGTTCTGAGAACATTTTTTTTACAATAGTTTTTTATTTAGGTTTTTTTATTTGAGTTTTTACATTTTTTATTTTTTTATTTTTATTTTTATGATAATAAAATTATAAGTAATCTCAAGCAAACGCAGCGCCAGCAGTAGTGTGTTGGATCAGATACGATGGAGTAGGTCGGTGTCCTTTAGAAATGTGTAAATTGTTTTTAGTGTTATCTTCAGTGGCATCTTTTAAAAGTTGAGAGGATCTGTGTCGCTGAAGTGGTGATGCCTTTGAGAAGCAAGTTCTGTGCAAGACACCAGTAGGTGATGCCCACTGACCCTGGCTTGGCAGAAGAGGCAGGTGTTGGATGTACTACCCTGTAATAGGTGTGCGCTAGTTACTATGGTGTGCCCAATACGGAGCCGTGTGTATGGGGTTGATGTGGTTGGTGGGTACCGAAGATGGATAGGCAGGTTTTGTATGTTTGGGCTTAATGTTCGAATAATGGTGTTTATAATACAATCATTCACGAAGTAACTTTGTTTGCCTCTATTCATGAATAAGTCGATATATGTCGCTGGGTAGGAAGACTTCGGATGTGATTGTTGGTGTAAGGGAAATGTCCTTGGCAATTATATCTGCCAGTGTGTTAATCTGAATGCCGGAATGCCCAGGTATTCACATAATTTTGATGCTGCTCCGATGGGAAATTAGTATGTCTTTCATACACTCGATGATTTTGCTTGACTTTTTGTGGTTTTGGATGGCTTGGAGCAGGACAAACTGTTGGAGCAAATTATATGTTTACGCTTACTTTTGGCGCAGCATTGCTTCAGCGGTGAGAATCGAACAGAATGAAAATAGAAGGCCGTACGTGATAACTTCCTGATTTTCCTTTACCACTGCGTAAGAAGTGTGGAATCCTTTTGACCCGTCAGTAAAACCCACTTCCACCCGCTAAATTTATAGTCTGCGATAGATTCGCAGAAATTAGCCCAATAAGCGGCGTTTGGAGTATTATCTTTCCGTAAATAAGCTAAGTCGTCGATAAAGGAGTTATTATTTTGTTATTTCTTTAAGAATACAGTTGAAACTACAAATACCCATATCACTTTAAAGTTTTAAACTTTGTACAAAATTAAAAAAAAATATTTTAATTAAAACTGGCTGCTTGTAATTTTTTGTACGTCGGTTATCTATAAATATTTTCATAACAGTGTCGAGGATTACAGGCAGAAAGCGTAAACCGCGGCGCGCTTAAAGAACTCCTTTAGTAGCTTTTCCTTTTTATTATCACTTTGATTAAATATCTGCGGATTTTAATAGGGGAGAGAACTAAACAAATTTCAAAAAAGATAAATTTGTGGAAGATAATCATACAGCTGTGTTCACAACAATAGCAGCGCGACATTTTTTCTTTTATTTAAACGTATTAAAAAGCAGTATCTAACATTTCATAGCTATTGCAAAGTTTTGCCTATTTATTTATTTTTTTTTTTTTTTTACAAAAATATCCTATATACTACAATTCAAAGCTTCAAACTTTATGCAAAACTTACAGAAATTTAACAAATTATTTTAAATCTTTCTAAATCTTAATCAAATTCTTTACAACTATTCCGAGCATGCAGTTTTATAGCCCATTAAATAAATCTAAAAAAAAAAATGAGGAAGTTTACAGCAACACTGCGCTACAGCAGCAATATTCGCAACAGATCGTTCAGTTTTGGTCCGCCATTCCATTCTAAATCGGATCGGCGTACCATTTATGGCTGTAGGCTGTGTAGAACCAAATGCCCTCTTCTTCCAACCAACCAACATCAGATGGCGCAGAGCTGCTTTCGTCCTCTGAGTTTGTGGATAACTCACTCCAATCTAATTGTGACGTGTCCCAGATCGCGTCTTCAATGTGCACTTCGCGAGCTGTGCTAAAGATTTGAGTCACTGCAGGTTCCTCGTCTCCTGGTGAACGCAGTCGGTCTATTGGAACACATCTTAGTCTATTCATGGTGTTGGCGTCTCCAGACGACGGATGATGTGTCGAAGGACTGCGCTCAACTGTGCGAGAAGAACCAGTGCCTTCGTCCACCCACAAAACGGCATCTTCTTTTTCGGTTGAATCCTCAACCGCAGGTGACTTGGGTGAAAATAAATCGTCCATTTCTTTGTTGGCCCTCGATGAAAAACTCACTAACTTAGAACGACTTAAATGCAACTCTTCTGAGCGCTGATTGAGCTGCCATTGCAATGGCTTGGCTTTATATACTCTATAGTTCTGCAGGTAATGCAAAGTTATTTTCACCGTCCCATGAATCCGCGTAAGATTATGGCAATAGTACAATCAAAACGGTAGTCCGTTGCAAACAGGAGGTAAAGAAACACATAAAACAAAAACAAAGAAACAGATCACTTGTACATTTAAAATAGAACTTCCCAAGAAAAAAACAAAAGATCAGTTGTTCTACTGATTATACCCTTTATAGTTGCACCTTTGCCTCAATAAAAAGGTTTTTTCGGTAGTCACCACATAAAAACAATGCAATTGTTAAGCTATTAAGCCGAAAGGAGTAGCAAGGACAACTGAGCCGCGCATATTTTGCCCAGCCACTATCACAGCTATTGTGTTTTAGTTGGTATTACTTAATTAGCACTTGACGCGCGAGCACTTGTCCTTGGGGTGTTTTGGATTCGAGTATCCGCTACATACAAACAATGACATTTGTCTGTTTTGTGTAGAAACAGTTGTTGACACGTGCTTTTGTCGCCAAAACGGATTTGGAAAAACCATAAATATAAGAGTTTTTTTTGCAAGGATCCGTAAACGCAATAAAATAAATTACTTGACGAATAACCCGCCCTAAATTCGTAGTTAATTGATCCGTGTCAAAGGCAGCCTTGAAACTTATTTCTGAATTCACAAAAGACATCCTTACATACATACATATGCATGGTTGTTTGTAGAAATGAGATGCATCAACATGTATAGAAGTGTTGTTGTATCCTGTACTTAGATCGCACACCGCATACTGCAGCAAAACGGCCAAGGCCTCGATACCTTCGTTGCGGTGCTCTTCCTGCAGTTGCGTCTGCTTCAGGTGCCGCTCGATCGCTTCATAGAACATCGACCGTTATACGAATGTCGATTCGAATGTTTCAAAAGCTGCAGCTCCGTCGCATCCTGCCGCTCAGCAACTCACTTCATAACGCAATTGTTAAGTCGAAAGGGGCAGCAAAGACAATTGAACCGCGAATATTTTGTCTAGAGTAAGAAGTTTCTAGACTAAATTTAGTTTTATTCAGCTTTTCGATTTTCTTTATTGAGGGATGGTTTAGTTGGGCGAAAATTGTTGTCCGTGAACTTTTATAACTATCGGTGTACTCACACCAATTTCGATCCTAATATCTTTAGATATTTCTCATTAATTTGGAATATTTGTAGTAATATTTTTATGTGAATCAAAGTTTGGAAAGGCAATTGTTCAGCTAGAACAAGAACATGCAACGTATATGTACTTATGTAGGCATACTAGGGTGGAGTGATGTTTTTAATCGCTCTTTGTAGACTATCAGAAAGTAGAAAGAGATTTGTTTAAAAATATTTGTATTGCCCAACAGAACGAATCAAAATGTACTTTATGAACTAACGTTTTCGTGTACAAATTTTCAATTTTATGGTTTCTGACTATAAACTGCAAATTTCAAACCGGCGCATGGGTAAAAGTGCACGAAATACCAGATGCCGTATTTTTAAATAGAAAGCTTAGCTAATAATTTAATATGCACAGATTTGCATATATATGGGTTCCACTATTTCAGTTGTTAATTGGGAGAAAACATTTTCATCAAAACCTGTTAGAGATAACTAAAAATCTAATACGCCAGACAACACTCCCAAACTTCTGATTCAGAATCGGCATATGATTAGTAGTTTCGCATGTTGATGAAACCCCGAATATTAACCAGAAATATAATTTTCCCTTCTTATTTATATTTTTAGAAAGCAGTAACAACATTTGTAGGGAAATGCATTCTCAACATTCGAACAAAAGAGAAACAGTTTCCTAGTTTCCTTCAGTATAAATACTCGTATAAGGACGCTTATAAAATACGCGTTTAGATGTTGCTTTAAAACGAAACATGAAACTATTTAGATCCTTTCACGTGTCACTATTTTTATTCAAAATACGAAAAAACATAATTTAATTGTTCACGCCCACAGGAAAATCCACCAAACAATCGATTTATGAATGCCTAATTGCGGAGAACGTCGAGACGTCCATGTTGAAGGTTCTTCAGCAACACTTTGCGCTACAGCAGCAGTACGAGTATTCTCAATACAACGCCCAGTTTTTGGCCTGTTAGTATTTTTTCCACACTCGACACTAACCAGTTTCTTGGAATTTATTTCGGACGATTATTTGATGTTGCTTTTAAAGATCGATTATTTTCATAAAAAACTTCAATAATTTTAACGCGTTGTTCTATCGCGTATTGTACACCTGTGTGCTTGAAAAATGTCAAAGATTACATAAAAAAGGTCTAGGAATTATTCACTACTGACATATATGCGGCACTTTTGAACGACCCTTATACTACATACTATAATTTTGAAAAGAATAGAAAAGAGATTATCATAAAATATGGTTCACACTACATTTTTCATATAAAAAGCAAGTAAAACAAATTAACCCTTTTGGTAACAGAATTCAAGTTTAAAGTAGTCCGAAGGTCTGTCTAATAGAAGCGTAACCGCCATAGTTAGACATTATTTGACTCTTTGTGACTGTAACTATAAGTAAATTTCAACTTAGTATCTTTTAAGTGCTGCTTCAACTCTTGCCGATGCTGACTCGCAATTTTAAGTCCTACTCTTGAATGAAATCGGTAAATATGAAATTATATGAAATATCAACTGATGATAAAAAATAATAATAAAATTGTGGGATCTCACTACTCGCTTCATTCGTTTCTTTTTTTAAACGGTGGTATTTGCAACTGATGGTGTTTCTGAATCAGTGAAACCGCGCGAAAATTTTGCAATATGAGGGTAGTTCAACAAGTTCTGATATGAAACAAAATATGTGGTTTGTGTAAAAGAAAGATTTTTTTTGATTACCTTAACCTGGGGTAACACCACTGTAGAAATTTCAAAAAATTGATTTTTTTTTTATAAGCTTAAAAAATTCTTTGAACCTTTTAAAATACAGAACAAAAAGTTTTATACGTTACCGAAGTTTATTTCATAAATATTTTAAGCTTTTTACCAAGCGTTAGTGACTGCTACCTAACGACTTCTCCAAATTTCCAAACTTTAAACGCGTTTTTCTCAAAACACGTTTTCTGAAATTGGCACGCAGCATAACTCAAACAATTTTAAATATTTTTAATCAGGTTTTTCACTACGTCTGTATAATAACCTTCTTAAGAGAAGAGCGTAGGGGATTTTCGTTAGATTTATTTAAACGATTGTTATAATTATTTAAGGTCCGGTTTTTTTAGACCAAAATAGAGTTTTTTCCTTCAAATGCTTGCTAATTCCACAAAAATAAATATTTTTTAAATCCCCTACGTGTTTCTCTAGCTATTTTTATTTAGATTAAGAAAAAACATGTTTCTTTGCTCCAGATTAAAATTTGCACCCTCTGTGCTGCGTGCCGCGGAGCTCCTTCAAGAGAAACCACATTAAAAAAAATGTCTCCAATGCCGCCATTTTGTAAAATTTTTCGATCAAACTTTGTAGTTTTGTATTTTAGTATATAAGTAATAACTTCCCAAATCAGAGTGATTGTTTTCCCTTTCCTTCTATACAAAAAAATTCTTTAAAAATCGTGTTTATTTTACGCGTGTACAGTGGTGTTACCCCTTAACTCACTGCGGCCGCTTCTACTAAGTGGATTTGTGCGCGTCTACCATTTACTTAATTCAATTAATACTCAGTTATATATATATAATTGGCGCGTACACCCTTTTTGGGTGTTTGGCCGAGCTCCTCCTCCTATTTGTGGTGTGCGTCTTGATGTTGTTCCGCAAATGGAGGGACCTACAGTTTCAAGCCGACTCCGAACGGCAGATATTTTTTATGAGGAGCTTTTTCATGGCAGAAATACACTCGGAGGTTTGTCATTGCCTGCCGAGGGGCGACCGCTATTAGAAAAATGTTTTTATTAATTTCGGTTTCACCGAGATTCGAACCAACGTTCTCTCTGTGAATTCCGAATGGTAATCACGCACCAACCCATTCGGCTACGGCGGCCGCAATACTCAGTTATTGTCAATAATAAAAAGGAGAAACATTTCATAACAACTTCTTCACCATTGACTCCTAAGCAGGAGAACTAAGAATTAAATCTCTTAGCTACACGGAAGTTAGATTACCAAGGATGATCGATTAAATTGCGATCTTTTCATCATGAGGTTTGGCCAATCTGCTATGGTGAAAAACAAAATTGCGCAAGGATGATCATGAATGATAGATTTACAGGGTTTGGTCATTAACTAAGGTGAAGAAGTAAATTGTGAGGGGAACTTGAGCTGGTACGTAACAAAAGATTTGGCAGCCGAACTTTGCACGATTATTTCATATCTATTCCCACACTCATCCAATAAGTCGTTTTTCAGACGGCAGCGAAGTGTCGTTGGTTGATTTTGTTCGTATATCAGTAACACAAGCTAAATTTGGTTAACACATCCCAAGTTACGTTAACCTATCATCTGATTCTGTCAAATTCGCCCAGAGCCGAATAACGGTCTGCTAAATACCACACCTATTTTCATCATGCGAGCAACTTCAGCTGCTACGCCACCTACACCACCTACACCACATCACCACATTTGCTTTTATGTTTGCGACTGTTCTATTAAGCAAATGATTCTAAAATTAATAGTAATTTTCAATTTTAAGACATTAAAAAAAATGATTTCCTCCAAAGCAGCCGGGCTCGAATATTTTTTGATTTTTTTTATTAAGATAAACTCAATTTTTTTTAGTTTTAGTTTTTCAGGGCGAAAATATTTTAAATAAAATTTCACAATTTGGCCTTAGAAATTGTCAACTTCCACATCGAGTAATTTAAGAATCTAAACTTGGTTACAAAAATAATAAACTTTCTATAATACCGAACAAATCTTAATCGAAAAATGTATTAAACGTGAAAGGAGAAATAATGAACTCTTGTGCACGTTTTAAAGGAAGAAATTCAATCTCGTGATGAATAGAAATTTTTCTGTAAGGGATTTTCTCAGTTTCAGACTCAAAAATACAGAACAGAACTCCGAGTTAATGCTCCTCCTACACAGATAATTATTTTGGCGATCTGTAAATATTGAATATAGTGAAATAAATTTCGTATACCTTGCAAAAAAGCGGAAAAATTCTGTGAAAACTAGAAAACCAAAATTGCTAACAAAACCCAGCAAACGAACTCTTATTTTAAGGATTTATTGAACGGCCCTCGTGAATGCAGTTAACTTATAGCATACACACATCTGCACATGCACATTTTTATATCTAACTGCGATCAAATTACGTAAAAGTGAGCTGTAAACTTCTGCATAAAGCCATAGGTGGTAAATTAATTTAAAACTAATTTTTTCTTCCTCTTACGAATTCTATAGTCGTAATGAACTTGGCTGAAGTCTCAACTAAAAGCTATTTTCACATAAATGGTGTAGCTTCGCCAAGCAGGAAGAAAAGTTAACTTCCTCATGACTGCATCTATTTTTCACTTTTAATTGCATAAAATTGCATTTCTAAAATAGCTCTTCAAGTTTTTCATTATCATAGAAATTATTTATTAATTTATTGCCCACGCATTTGGGTGGTTTCACTAGTCTTTTGCTATCTTAATGTTGTAATGTTGCTGTCCATATGTGGAATTCTCCATAGTTTTATGGTAATTTTGATTTGGTTTTTGGGCATTGAATGCCTTATGTGGCTATCACCAATTAAAGTCGAACCTCATCGCTTATCACACGTACATGTGTACACCCATATACACACATAGGTACATTCATAGATTTTTGTCCACTTTTGTATGTGCATGCGTGTGTACGTTTCTTAATTGCCAAAGAAACCTTGAGGCTTGAAGATATTTGGTGGAGTTTTAAGTTTCCTTCCGTTGCCTAAAGGTTTGTGACTTCCTTGGCTTGGCTTGCGCTTTTCATTTTCAAAATAGTGCACCAACTGGTTTTCTGAACTCGCACGCAATGTGTTGGAAATTTCATTGCTTATGCTGCTGTATTATTATATCTACATATGTACCTATAAGTATGGGGATGCGTGTGTGGATGAAAATATTTATGTTTTGGAAGTGCATTTTGCCTTTTTACAATGAAAATCCTGGACGACTTACATTTATTCATATCAAAGTAGTTCATCTTGTTAGGAATTATATTTTTTCCGTACTTACACTTCCGTACTTGCACTTACTATGATACTTCGTCGATAAAATTCAGCGAAATGCATAAAATCAAAACAATAAAATCAAATATAGTGTAACACCTCGTAACGTACATCTATATTAACCGGGCATCTCCCTTTTTTTCTGTACCAAAGTTTTTTCGGCGGCACCTTTTTTGGACACCTCACCGTCAGTCAGCTTTTGTTCGTCGAAGAAAGGTTTCACTGTGCATATTACAATACTTCAAGGTTAAAAGAAAATGTCTCACTTCGATGTTGGTTGTCCCAGAAATTTTATTCTTAATTCTTTATGAATTTATTTGTGTGTTCGTTGCTAAAAGGAAAATTGTTTCGAATGCAAAACAAAAGAAAAAAAGATCAAATCAAAAAATCAAAACCAATTTTAAAACAGAAAAACAAAAACAACTTCAAATGTTAGATTATCTGCTTAAACAAGATTGAAGCGATTTGAAAAGTTCAACCATCTAATTTAAAATGTCCTCATAAGACATCGTGAAGATTTATAAGTACGTATGCTGCTTAATACATTTTTTTTTAAATATAAAGGAATTTGAGCCTTTTTTAATATTCCACACATTAATAAAATATGTAATAAAAAATAACCGCTTAGAAATAAACTCAGTACTGTATTTCCATCGGAATTGCATGTATTTTAAGACTTTCAGTAAAATATTTGGGAAAATATTAAGATTTATGTGAGCAACACCAACTGGGATGTACTTTCGAAAATTGAGTTTTTTGTAAATAAAAGAGTTTTGAAAAATATTATTTCTAAGCAATCACCCCAGAATGTACTCATTTTCAGTGTTAAAATTTTGCTCCTACTACAACTTTGAATGAGATCTGTAAGCTTTCGTACTTTTATTCTGATTTTAATGAATTTAAACACTTGACTATCTAGCAAAGCGATTGCTGAGCACACACGTGGCCGGATTCACAGAAATGGCAACAGTTCAAGTACAGGAGTGATCTCTTACGATAGTTTCAAGCCGACCTTAATACAAATTTGTGGGTTTAGTCCTAAGGTTGACTGCTTAATTGGGTTTTAAAAATGAATTATTTCCCCATGTGACTTGGTCCAGATTACTGTCGAGCATATTCTACTCTATTTCCTATACAAGGGGGCGCAAAATTAATCCACCAATTTTGTTGTTGAATAACTTCTTTACTAAATATATGGTAAACAAAATATTTTGAGTAATGGAAATTTTTATTTTGACCTTTACGCCCTCCTTTGTCTGCTTGTATACTGTAGCTGCCTACTTCACAAGTGTCAAATATGATGGGCGTACGACGCTATTTGCAAGAATTATAAATCTGCGGAGAGATGATTAATTTTGCGCCACCTTGTACATGTTCTATGTGCATTTATTCTGCTTAATAATTAAAGCTTAGATAGTTCCAATTTTATTTGGTTCCACTTTACTAAAATAATTCTTCCAACCCTGCGATGCTATAAAATATTTTAATTTTTTTTTATTTTTTTAAATTTTTTTTTTATTTTTTTCTATTTTTTGTTTTTTTATATTTTTGTTTTTATAAAACCATTTTTTTACAATAAAATAACTAATCATAACCTAAGTGTGAGCAATTCTCTTCGACCTCATACTGCATCTGCGCCGTTACTGAACTTTTTTCTCGTCTTCTCTTGCAGATCAAAATCGTGGTATCGGCAGTGCGGTGAATAAAAATGCCAAACACACAGATGCACCAACAGAGTTGCATGAAATCAATCACAATAACAATAATAGCATCACAACAACAACTGTAACTAATGGTACAACAACAACCACAACAACACGCACAAATTCACAAACCCCATCGCCCATCCTAGGACATCATGGCAAGAAGTCAGCAACGTCCACAACTACCGGCTCTAGTGCCACAGTGCTCGGTGGAACGTTGCTGGAAAAAGTGAGTAACGAGCCCCGGTATTGATTTTCTACATGCATGAGTTTCTATTTATCAAAAACTTTTTCTATTGCGCAGAAATCTCAATCGAAATTGCTCTCGGTGCGTGGCAAAGCTTTGCTACCGAAATCCCATCAACAACAACGCTCGGCTGAGGAAGCGCCTGTGCCAGCGACCGGAGTCGCTGAGCGACTGGATGCGACGGAGCTGCAGCGTTTGAAACATTTGAATCGACATTCGTGTAACGGTCGACTGGACTATGAGGCAATCGAGCGGCACCTGGAGCAGACGGAATTACAGGAAGAGCACCGCAACAAAGGCATCGAGGCTTTGGGCGTTTTGCTGCAGTATGCGGTGTTCAATGTAAGTACAGGATACAAAAACACTTCTATACATTTTGATGCATCTCATTTGTACAAACAACCATACATAGGTATGTATGTATGTATGGGTATGCAGGAGTGTCTTTTGTGAAAGTTAGAAGAAGTTTGTAACCTTTCTTTGAAGTGAAGCAATTAACTATTGATTTGGAACGGGTTTTTCAAAAGTAATTTAATTTATTGCGTCTAAGGGTCATTGACAAAAAAAAATCAGAATTTTTCCTCATCAGTTTTTGTACTTATGTACAAATTTACACAAAATTGGGAAACCGAAAACTATTCGCACATCGCAAATATTTTCCACATTTCGCTTGAATACTTTTCACAGGTACAAATAAATGCCTTTGTCTGTTTGTATTTAACCAGATACGCGAATTCAGCGGACTTCAAGGACAAGTGCTTTGTGCGATGCTAAAACTGTTTTTGGCTATGTGCATATACACCTGTATGTATATACATTAAGGTGGATCGATGGTATTTGGAAATTTTTTTAAGTTTTTTTGGAGTGGCTTGGCAATGAAAAGAAGATGCCTTATAAGGTTTAATAAAAATCATAAAATATTACATTATACAATATAAGTATAGGGTTTTCCAAACAGAGGTGTTATTTTGATATTCAAAGAAAAATGCTATTATTTATTTAATATAAATGATCGGATGTTTATTTCATTATAAAGAGGAAGGTATGCCGTTAATAGTGGAAAATAACATCAGGCAAATGACCACCACGACCACGTCTACAGGACTTCCTTAACCGAATTGCAAAGTGACTGCCCTATGTCCTCGATAGCGAATTCCATCTTTGAGGTCGACCCTAGGCTGTTGGCGTAGACCTTCTCTTTCACGTGGGCCCAAAGAAAAAAGTCACAAGGTGTTAAATCACAAGATCTCGGTGGCTAATTGTGATCACCTCTTCTAGAGATAACACGGTCCGGAAACTTTTTCCGTGAAAGATCAATAGTTTCGTTGCTTGTGCGGAACGTAGCGCTGTCTTGTTGAAAATAAACGTTGTCCAGATCAATACCATCCAATTCCGGTTATAAAAAATCATTAATCATCTCTCGATAGCGCAATCCTATTCAAAATAACATCTTTATTTGGTTTTGCTTGTGTTTATTACAGTCCTACCAATCTTGCATTTTTTATAATGACTATATCATCCGCGTATGCTATAGTCAGAGCCGATCTGGAAAATAACCTCGTGAAGTCTTTAATAGCAATAGTAAGAAAATTATATTATATATGCATTAATTATAGTGTCTTCATAATGAACTATGCACATTGGCCCCATACCATAGCTGCGCCATAAGTCGGTTAAAATTTTAGCAAAATTTTTCAAAATATTGAAAAAAGAACCGGTATATCGGGTGTTTTTTAGCTGTATGAGAACTTTCGATATCGATAATATGATTTGATGGCTAAGAACGGCAAACTGTTTTGACATTTCTGTTCAGTAAAGTTTGACAAGTCAACATTAATCGATTATGGAGAACAGCGCTATTTCCACAATTTGGGGACATCATCTGTGAATGGCGAACGCTACGAGCCATGCTGGCTGGATTCTTGTCTCCAAAATTTTTGTTTCACTTAACAATCGGTTTATTGCAATATTCAGCCACCATTGACTTCATACGGCCAGATTCATTGGAAGGTCAGGTTAGGTATATTTGGCTGATCTGAATAGATCTTACATAGACTTCAAGTGTCTGGAGTTGTTGGAGTCCTATTAAGCATAGTTCGTGATTCATGTCTTGGCGAGTTTTAATAAACAGTTTGCTTCAAAGTGAAATGAAAAGTGTACCGATCCCAGGCAGTTACAACGAGTTCTCTTAAGAGCAGGACAGTGGCAAAGGAGGTATTCTAACGTACCCCTTTCTTCTTAGCTGCGTGATATGGAGTGAGACAGTTTCCCATCAGTACTTCAACCAATATTTTACATTCCTTCCTTGGGAGTGATAAAATAAAGTTGGTTGTTTTCGTGTTGCAAGTTTGTAGCAACATTTTTGCCATTGGTAGGTCGAGGCTTGCCATATAGGCTGTGCTTCCAGAGTTAGTTCCTCGTCTAGTTCCGTCTTCGAAACACAGAGTACATCTGTGCGGACATATGTGCGACGTACTCATCTTAGGCAAGCGGGTGCCTGCCTTAGCAAGCTGGTCACCGTCTTCATCATCAGCGTTTTTTTTTCTCTGCGCAGTCTAATGAAAATGCTACAACCATTTCAATTATAACTTTTTTCTGATGATGTTTGTGGGCTGAAGTATTGCAGTACAAGTAAAGTTTGGAATCTGCTTTCTTTTCTTAGCTGGCAGTAAAATTTTCCTTTGTTTTTTTAATCCGAAAGTGGTTCATAATCTGTCATTCCATTACTCAGTGAGCGCTAGGCAAGTACACAAACTTGTAAGTTTTTGAAATCCTTCTGAACACGTGTGAATCGGAAGTGTTCGAGGGATCTTCCGAGGATAACAAAATCTCAGCTCTCAAATTTCGTGGGTATCCTCACAGATCACTATCCGCGAGGTAAGCATGTGGTGGGACTTCGAATTATTTCGAGTCCTGAAGATGAGATGGAATCATCTCAGCACCACGGCATCTTCTTCTAATTAGCTGCATTGCTCCCGCGGGACTAAGTTTTCGGCATCTCGGTTCTCACTTCTCTCACTTGATATCAAAAATCGGTTGAACTTCGTAAGCATCATTAAGCGGCTAACACAACGGCAAATCAGTCACCGTTCGTAATCCCCCTACCCTCTTCTTTCGTACTATCGGTTTCCTTCATCTTATTTCCCTTGCAATGGTATCATAAAGGATGAATTTGATTTGTTCGTCCAAGTGGGCCCACTTTCTGGGCAACCATGCTAACCTAACCTAACCTGCCATTTCATTACTCCATGAGGACTCGTGTGATGCAGGACCTTGAGGAATTTATGGCTGAATACCTGTTATGTATCTAGATGAACTATCATATTTGTGTGTAAACGCCGAAGTTCGCACTTAGTCTGTAATAATTTAGGCCCTAAGTTGTTCAGATTCGCATCATTTTCTTCGTCCGATTTGTCGCTGCTCTCATCTGAGTCTTGTCCTTCATGTTCAATTGGTGGCTAAGAATCTCTCCAAACATCTGCACTTTCATCGCCACGCTC
This sequence comes from Anastrepha ludens, assembly GCF_028408465.1. NCBI lineage: Eukaryota > Metazoa > Arthropoda > Insecta > Diptera > Tephritidae > Anastrepha > Anastrepha ludens. The sequence continues at coordinate 122,543,848 of NC_071501.1, forward strand.
CAGAAGAGACAAAATTTCATCTACTGGCAATTTGTAAAAAGCACAAAACCAAACAGCTCAGAGCCTGCTAGGCATAGCGCTCGATATATCGGACTCAAGGCGTATCGGACTTCACGACTAAGAACTACAAGAAACATTGCACTATAAAGTAAACGTCACAGTTGTTAATATTTCGTTCAGTAATACAAAGAAAAAACTGAACTAAATACTAAGAAAAAGAATTATTAAAATTTCTGTTAAAAATATATCAAAAACCGAAAGAAGAAAATAATTTACACGAAAATATTCGATAAATAAAAAACGTATTTAACGGATTTCCGATTTATCGAATTTTATGCTAGAAAGGCTTCGTAACATTTTAATTATCTCACTTCACAGCTGGATGCATTCGCATGTCCGAGAGTAAAAACCGAGAAACACAAAATTGAGGAACGTTTAAGCACAACACTGAAGCTGCTGGATGAAGCGAAAACCAACTGTGCTCAGCTACAGGATCAACTATGTGAAAAAGAAGGCTATTATTTACAGCGCGAGCAAAATCTGCAAGCATTTCACCGCTGCGAATTGGACAAAGGTAAATTCTGCATAAGATATCCTGAAAATAATTTAACTAAACTCTCCTCCTCTGTTCCATAGAACAAGCCAATCTAGCCGATTATCAAGCTTTTGCACAAGAGAAGTTCAATGTACTCGAATCACAATTGGAGGCAAAAAATTTGGAGCATAAACGTATAATAGAATCGTTTCGCCTGGAACTCTCTCAGAAAAAACAAGAGCTCTGCGCAGCCGACGAACGTGAAACGAAATTGAAGGAACGTTTCAGTGCGTTGGAGATTTCTGAGCAAGAGTTACGTGAAAAGCTGAAGAGTACGGAAAATTCCTACGCTACGCATTTAAAAGTTGCCACAGAACGTCAGGAGCAGTGTCATGAGCACATAAAAATGATTACGAAGGAAGTGGAAACGCTGAATTGAATTTATCGCAGGAGGAAATTTCGGTTTTGCGGTCATCTCAGCGCAGTTTCAATGAGAGCTTGGACCGTAGTAGCGGCATTAGCTCACCACGTAACTCTAGCACTTCGGAGTTTGCGCGCTTGGAAAGCGAGGTGGACAGCTTACACTGTGTGTTGGAGTTGAAGCAGAAAGAGATTTCGAAGCTGATCAAACAAAACGAGAAATTGATGCGAGATGCCGAAGAGCGCGCCGTACTAACAGGCAAAATATCCAAGCTTGAGTCGATGATGGAGATGCTAAAATCAGAGCTTGACATCAAGTCGGAGAAGGAGAAGTAAGTATGAGGGAAATATTTGAATATGGAAAATAAATTTTTTATTTTCATTACATTTTTTTTAAATCATATATTAATGTTTCAATTTCTTTCCTTGCAGGGACTTCCTTCGCCAAATAGACGACATGCAAAAGGCTTATAACCACGAAATGGTAAAACGAAAGCGTCTCAGCTACGATAACGAGGCCTTGCAATGGCAGCTCAAGCAGCGCTCAGAGCAATTGCATATCGTGGAAACCAAATTGCATGAGCTCTCCGCAATGGAATCGCACAACGCAAGCACTCAATCTAGTATTCACTCACTGAATCGTTCTCAGCTGATGAACGGTTCATCAATGGCCAGCATACAAATGGACGATTTTTCGCCACCCACATCGCCTGTGGTCAAGGGTGTAATTGAAAAGCCTGATTCCGTGTCGTGGGTGCTAGAGATGGACGACGATACACCCGAAGCAGCCGCATCGAAAATGGTGAAACGCGCTGGTTCTTTTCGTTCAGTTGAGCGCAGTCCTTCGACACGTCGGCAGTTGTCCGGAGGCGCCAGCGCCATGAATACATCTTTGAGTAGTGTCGGCAGCGGTGCATCATATGGCAATGGTAATAGCAGTGGGGGACCCAATCCACTTTCGCAGTCAATGTCTGCTACCACAGTGATACGACATTCCAGCGATGTGCGAACCGAGTTCAGCAAACGTCCGCACTCGCGCACACGCTCCAAATCGGTGAGTGTTAAAGGCACCGAACCAGTGAACGCTAGTGCAGGTGCGCTCAGCACCGGCTCGGTGGGCACCAAAAGCGGCAAACGGCTATTGCGTCAAAGCTCCAGCTCAAGTGCATGGAAGCAGCATCAATTGGAGTTGATCAACTGGAAGGAACCGGTTAGTTCGAGTTCACCGCATCAAAATGCGATACATCCACGAACATCTACGCTGTGTTCAGAAATAGACGAGGAGCTGGTATTGGCAGGCAGACGCGATGACTCGTTTTTTCCACACACTCCAAACTCCAGCGCAGCCGCCCGAAAGCTCATCACCTGCGACACATCCAAGTTGAATTCGGGTGAGCGATTGGATATGCAGTCGTTACCCACACACGCCTCCGTGCATGATCTTAAAAAGAAATTCCACGAGATACAGGAATCCGCGGGTGAAGCTATGGTGTTGGGCACAAATTCAGAGGACGAAAGCTGCTCGGCGTCATCTGATGATGCTTGCTCAGCATCGACCTCGTCTGCAACAACAGGTTCAACCTCGTCGCTAAAGAACTCGCACATTTCACTGGAAGACGATGTTATCTTGTTCGACAAAATCAACAGCCTCAACGGTACGCCAATAGAAGTTAGCTGGTCCGATGATACAGAAATATTTGCTAACGGCTCAACGGTATGACAAGACGAAGCGTTAGAATTAGCAGAAGAAGATGAGGAAGAGGATAGCTTCTGAATCTAATTGCAATAACTATTTAGCAAGCGTTCAACAGAAAAACGTAATTTATTTTTTAAAAAAGAAAAGCAAAAAAAACTTAAGCCAATAAGAGGTTAAATAAACTGTGTCTCTTCCACTGGCAAAGCACAGACATTTCGCAAATTCAGCACCTCAAGGCGTTGGAAATGTGATTGCTTTGAGGGTAGAAGAGCGCGCAAAACATGACAGAACACACTGGCCAAAATTATATAGTTTGCTGGGATTTGGCGCTATTTGGGTAGCCTCGAACTACTTAACTTTATTTAATTTTATTTATTTGAAGGAAGAGAAAATGAGAAAGCGTTAATGAATTACTTGTAATTTTGATGGTTTCATGTACAACAGAGAGAAAAAATAATAAAAAAAAAATACTTTCGCATTGTTATGAATGCTCAGCGAAGAGATGTGAAATCTTAATACTGAAATATTTATGCTGAAGGAAACTAATTTGGATGGCAACTGTTCCGCTTTTGCTCGCAAGTTGCGAATGCATTTCCATACAAATGGACTTACTGGTTGCTAAAAATATGCATAAGAAGGAAACATTCTGGTTAATATTCGGGGCTTCATCACCCTGGAGCACTACTAATCATGTGCAGATTCTGCATCAGAAGTTCGGGAGTGTTGTCTGACGTATTTGAGTTTTTAGTTATCTCTGACTGATTTTGCTGAAAATAGTTTCGCGCGCAATTAACAACTCAAATACTGGAACCCCCATATATGCCTTATTCTGAGTATGAAATGGTGTCGTGAAACACATACCCATGCATATGAAACTATTAGCTAAGCTTTCTATTTAAAAATGCGACATCTAGCCAGCAACAAAATTTTCGAAGCAAAATTTATTAGACGAATATGAGCGCCAATTACGTCTGCATTTATAGGAAAATTTGAAGACCAGAAAATTGTATGACCAGAGAGAAAATGTAAATATCGGCTTTTAAATTTATTTTGATTGTTCCATTGTTCCATGCGATATTTGTGGCAGCGGCAAGCTAACTAATGGCGTCACCAGGCTGCGCAGAAATTTTTAATAAAGCAAAAGTTTTGAACGATTTGAAAAAAATATAAACACAAACGAAGAATATTGTAAGGGGTATGAAAACAAATGTATGTATGTGTGCAATGAAATGGAATCGGCCCGTCTAATGCAAACTTAACTAGGAACTTTAGCGCCCGCAAAGCAGTCCATTAATGATACGGAACCTGAGGAGTATCACCTTAATAAATATTTGCGTGTAGGCGGAGGAGGAGGAATAACTGGATTTACTTATAATTAATGTGTTTCACTGTGTGAAAACACTTCACTCTTGCAAAAAACGTGTGTCCAAGGCTTAAGAAAGTGAATGTAAAGGAATATTTTAGCTTTAGCGATTATAATTTTCACTGTACTTTCAGTTTATTTCATGTTAATTGTATTTATTTAATTATAGTAAAAGTGTGTACCTAAACATTAAGCTTATGAATATTATTGTGTAGTATTTAGCTACCTTTCTTTACTACCTTAAGTTGGAGTCAGCCGGTCAGTCAGCCAATCAGCCAATCAGCCAGTCAGGCAGGCGGTTGTGTCGCGTTGGGCTGAGTTGTATTGATGAATTAAATATCCAAGAAAGTGCATTATAATTACAAAGAAAAAAATATAACTAATATTGATTGTTCATTTGTTTTATATGTGTATGTATAGGTGTGTAGGCTTACTTGAATGCATGAAGAAAAATATGTATAAGAACTTATGTGTGTTAGTATTTATTACATACCACAAATACGACAACTATTGCCCCCCGCCCCCCCAAAGTAATGAGAAACAATTGCAAATAGCATAGTTGTTCACCCTTTCTTAACTTCTCTGTTTTCGAAATGAAGTGGAAAACTGTCGTAAATAATACGCAACAGAAATGTAAAAGCGAAAATGAAAAATTCATTAAATTAATTGAAGTTGTCACAGTTAAAAGAGTTGAAAAATGCATATTTGCCGTAAATTGAAAAAAAAAATAATAAAAAAAACAATCCAAAATGGATGAAATAGCAGAAATTGTAATCTAACATTTGAGTAGTTTGGAAAAGGGCAAACCGTACCCGAATCCAGCTTTGGCAGTTATTATTATAAAAAAATTTCATTTGCCATCGAAACTCAGTTTCAATTGAATGGAATGTCTGATAAGCTAATGATTTGTGGCTTGATCATTGAAGGGAAAGCAAATGCTGAAAAACCAATAAATAAATATACAAATATAAATACTATATATGAAATTTTCTGTTTCAAATTAAGGATGTGTCTTTGGGTATGTATGTATGTGTGCGGAATATGAAATCAAATATTTGATTTCCACATTAAAAAATGTTGTATAGGCCATTCTGCTAATGGGCACGTAAAAGAAACTTATAAAATACTTGCAAATGTGTTGCAATTTTTGCCGAAAGTGCTCAGCATTGCCTTGGAAGGTCATTTGAACAAACACCCCTATGTATGTATGTATGTATGTATGGACATGCAGGAGTGTCAAAGGTATAAAGAAGTTTGGATAGGAGCAATCAACTACAAATTTAAGGCGGGCTATTCGTCTTCTCAAAAGTTATCATAATTTATTGCGTCTAAGAGTCGTTTTATGAATGAAAGTACTTTGCTCCTAGAAATACGAGCTCGAACTTGTGAATGAATTTGGATTGGTTGTGCCGTATAGAAAAATATGGCTAGAGCATCAAGTGTACATACGCAAATGCATTTATGTATATGCAGGAATTCGATTATTCGGGTATTTACTTTTTAATTATTGTATGTATCATAGATGGTAAGGTATGGTGAAAAGATTTTTACAGGTGTACTACCTAGCAGACCGTCATTCGGCTCTGAGCGAATTTGACAGATATGCCGACGAATGCGTCGAATACTCGTACGAACGTGAAAAGCTGCGAAATGGTGCGCGAGTGCTGCTGCGTCGTTAGCCAATTGTGAAGAGTTGTGTGTTTTAAAATAAATTTAGTTATATTTGAGTTACACATATGGTAAGAGGCACATATGCAAGAGCAAAATGTGAATGTCTTACTACTGGCCCCTAGATTGGCTGAATCAAGATTGCCTTTCCAATTGGTCTATGTATGTGACCCAGCCATGTAGTATTTCAAAAGATTTTAGACAAACGGTGTTGAGTTCAACCACAGACTATATAGAAAGGAGTTCCAGATAAGGGAAGTAGTGAAAAAATCCAATATTGGCGACTTTATAACATTGTGTGTTTCAGAATTCCCCATGAAGACTAAATGTAAATGCACTTTTATCCCCTGATGCTTGCTGACACTTGATAAGGTACGGCAATACTTACACATTGTTCTTTAACACGGTTCGGGAGCTTGTCATTCGTATATAATAAGCAAAAGTATTAGGAGATCCGTGAGGAGCTTAGTAAAATTCTAGAAAGTCTAGTCAGCAATTAAATGAGTAATTTATTTCGCCTTTTTTAAAACTCACCCTCCAAAAACCAACAAAATTTATTATTTACTACTTACTATTTAATAGTATTTTACGGCCATAGAAAGGGCCTATAAAATGTTTTTGAAGCATCTAAAAGCCATTTTATGTGGCTACCTGAAAAATAAATAAGTAAGGCATTAGAAAAGTATGGAATGTAAATAATAAATGATAAAATTATATAATATTAAACAACTATAAATAATTTTAAAGTACACTTGCCCGATCATGGCATTTATGGTATGTATGTCGTTTCTACACCGTGGTCTAGGACACTACCGTTTGTATGTCCTTTGTTTTTGTGGGCATTTTCAATCAGTTCTTTTTTAGTTTTCTGATTGCAAAGAACATTCCAGCCCTGAAAAATAATTTTTTTACTTTCAAGTCACAATGAATATTTAACTGAGTTTTTGACGTGATAACGTCTTATAATTCGATTTAACAGGCTGCACGCACGAAAAAATGTGCCGTTACCTTTGCTCATTAGTGTTACCTTGCTCATTGCCGTTACCTTGAATGAACTGCAAGCGAAAGCGCGGAACGAACGACAAAGCAAACAAAGCAAACGAACGGCAACGTTCGACATCTTGCTCTCTCCTACTTAAGTGAGCGTATATATATATGTACATATATGCGCATATGTCCATATATAAATTCACGTATTTGTATTTGCATATGCCTTCGTATTGATTATTATTAATTTGATTCACTTGAGGAATTTAAAATAAAACCAAGTTTGTTAATAATACCTGTTGTTTTAATGTTATTATTATTAATTTTTTTATTATATATGAAGGAAAAAATGTATGGTACAATAATATTTACCACATACCTTATAAGATATGTTGTATACTAATATACTACAATATATGTATATAAACATGCATATACATATACAATTTCGCGCAATTTTCAAAAAGAACAAATATATATGTAAAGATGCATACAAATCATATGGACATATCAAATATACGAATCTATTCCGTACGCAAGCAAATGTAAGCTAATGTGCTTGAACTGCAAGCGAGAGCGCGGAACGAACGACAAAGAGCACAATCGGCCCCCGCGTTCGGCAACGTTCGACATCTGGCTCTGTCCTACTTGAGTGAGCATATATGTATATGTATGTATGTATATGTATGTATATGCGCATTTGCATATAAATTCACATTCTTGTATTTGCATATGCCTTCTTCCTGTGTGCATGGTAATGAACCAATTCTCTGTTGAGAATAAACGATGATAGGAAAAATAGGAAATGAAAGGGAGTGTTTCAAGTGTAATGTGTCTTGAGAAAGTCAAATCGATGATGATGCCTCTTAGTGTTGTTGACTTATTAACGTCTGATGCACAATCGAAATTGAAGATATCTTTCATGAATTCTATAAATGTTTCGTCATTTTTCACGTTTGTGTAAATGTAACTTGACCTATTCCATTGCAATTCCATTTATTCCTCCTCTATATCCATACAAAATATCTATCAAACAAATAAAATTAAAATTTTGTTTTGCAAATTGCAACCATTACATCAATATTTTCTTATGACGTTGTCTTTGCCCATATAATAAAATTCGTTTTAAGTTATTCGTGTAAAAGTGGTGAATGAGAGATGCACTACTATTGGTGAAGTGCATTGGTGTTACAAAAGTGCTCATTTTGTCAGTTAACATTTAAGCAGTGTTCAACCAACAAATTGCAGTCTATCAACGGTATTCGCTAGTGGGGCACAGTCATCATTTTTATTTGGACGGTACATATTACCAACAAGAACTTTACAATTATTACAAATAATTTCAACAAACAGATATTCAACATATAAATCTACGCTAGATTTGGACCTCACAAAACATTTCAATGACTCCCTCAGAAAAATCGGCACTTCTCCTCCAAGCCCTTGTCAATGAGGAAACTCTCAAAGTGGTACTTAAATTCGTAAATTTTCCTACATAGATCCTGAGCATTGATATGTCATTATTGACTACTCCCTTCAGTGACAGACTCTGTCAAAGGTGTCATTTAAATGAAATGTAAAATCAATAATGCATGCAAATATTAGTTTGGGTAAATATAAATAGATTATTTTCTCGGGAGCTGGCCAAAGCTTCAACTGCAGGTTCATGGTGGGTAGAGGTTGCATATCTAATTGCTCACTCCAATCTAATCTTGACGTGTCCCCGATGGCGTCTTCAATGAGCACTCGGCGGCCTCAACTGAGAACGTTTCAGTGAGTGAATACTAGACGGAATACTTTCGTTGGTTTCTACGAAATACAACTGTTCTGAGCACTGCTTGAGCTGCTATTGCAATGCCTGGTTGTGGTAGCTAAGGCGTTGACGTTCTGCATTCTGGTAGTTATAAGCCTTTTCCAAATCATCTATTTGGCGAAGGAGGTTCCTGGGAAGGAGGAAAGAAATTTTTTTTATTTTATTTTATTTTATTTTATTTTATTTTATAAAGGTTTACATAACAATAAAATTATTATATATTACAAACTAAAAGTAGTGCAGCGCTAGCATCGGAGGCTTTCGGCTGGCAGGTTGATTATGGCTCAATTAAATCCGACGAAATAGATCAGTATCTTTGAGATAGTTATATAATATAGATATGTTGGCTTCGGTTGGATTTTTTAATATTTCAAGAGGGTCAATGTTGCGAAAGTAATGATGTTTAGTCGATGCAAGGTTAGGGCATGAAGACAGAATGTGATTTATACTCAGGGTGGAGTTGCAAAACGGGCATAGATTGGGTGGAATGCCTTGAAGTATATATATGGGCGTGTGTAATTATTGTGTGGCCTAGTCGAAGGCGTATGTATGGTGTGACCATATTCGTTGGGATTGACTCACTAAAACCTGGTTTTACACGCTTAGGATTAACTAAGGAGTAGGGATGGTTATAATACTCCACTCGCGTAGGAGGTCACTTTGCCTTTGGTGTTTTATGAGACTGTAGATGTCATGTTTAAAGACGATATTGGTTGTAATGGTAGGGGTGATTCTCATTTGTTTTGCAATTTGGTCAGCATGTGTATTACCATTAATATCTGCGTGGCCAGGAATCCACATAATTTTGATTTTTTGTGGTTTGGTAGTTAGTGTCTCTCTTATAAAATCAATTATGTAGTTAGAGTTGTTGTAGTTCTGGATGGCCGAAAAGCACGATAAGCTATCAGTGCACACTGTGAATTTGCCCTTGTTTTGAATTGCATACAAAAAAGCGTTTAAAATTGCAACTGCTTCTGCTGTAAAGATAGAGCAGAATGGGAATAAGAGCCCATAAGTTATTATTTTGTTTTGCTCTTTACGACAGCATATGAAGTCTGTTCTGTCTTAGACCCGTCGGTATAGATCAGTTTCCAGCCCATGGCTCTGTAATTCGCTGCGATTTCAGAAAAAATGGATTTATATTCTTCACGAGATGTATTCGCTTTACGTTTTAGTGCTAAATTGTTAATAAAGGATGCCTCTTTAAGTAGCCAGGGTGGGTTTCGATGTTTACTGAATTGAACCTTTTGCAGCGGTAGGTTATTATCCTTAGCAAATTTGAGACAATATGTGCAGAGGTATCTTGCAACCTTGCAACAAGCCATTTACGAGCACAATCACGCCTGCATTCGCGTGCGTCAAATACCAAAAAGAGCTACGGAATTTCATTGCAAAGTCACTGCGTGCATTTGTGTATATATGTGTATATACTTATATAGGGTTGTTCAATAGGTGCGCTTCAACTCTTTTCCGATAGGGAGGGCGAACGACGCAATATTTTTTATTTTTCGCTTGTCATTTGTAAACTTCATTAGTATACATTTCATCATGGAACGCTACACAGTTGAGCAACGATTGCAAATCGTGCACATTTTTTATGAAAATAATCGTTCTGTTGCTGCTACTTTAAGAGCATTACGGCCATTTTACGGGCCATTTAACAAGCCGTCCCGTTTTGGGGTTATGTGAAGTCATTGGTCTACAGTAACAAGGCGGCGACGATTTGTGAGCTCAGAGCCAATATTGAACGCGAAATTGCTGGAATTTCGGCCGATTTATGCAAAAGAGTGGTCGAAAATTGGGTTCAACGATTGGACTTCGTAAAACGTGCACGCGGTGGTCATGCAAAAGAAATAGAATTTCATACTTTAATGTATATGTTCAAACTCGATAATAAAAAAAAAATTAGTTAAAAAAGTCAAACCGTTTGTGTTTTATTCAAAAAAGTTCAAAAGTTACTGAAAAACCCTATACATACATATATGTACACATACGCATACATATCCACATATACGCGCCTACTGTAAGTAGCGGAGTAGAATTTACAAGCTGTGATCGATGCATTCGCATTGGGAGTGCATGCCCCCCGCATACATACATACATATATTCATGCAAAACTAGGAAAACGAGTGTGTGTGTGCGTGCGCGTGTGGGGCATATTTGCACGGCTCGTACGTTAACATCGCATGCCAAAAATGCGTTGATATCACGTGCTTTACGGCGCGCCTGCGCAATGCAAACCGCAATTCATTTGCTGAATATTTCATGTTTGGCGGCTGTTGTCGACTTAATTCATTGCTACGTTGCGTTGTCACAATCATACATATTAATCTATTATTTTTATCGTGGAGCGTAATCCGTGGATAAGTTGTTGGCATTAGGCAGGAGTTGCTGAGCAGGTTTCAGATGTTGAGCATTGCGTTTTCATTGTAATTTTTGTTTTTGAACATACATACGTACATATCATGTTTTGTAATTGTTAAATTTGATCAGTTACTAAGAAAATGAATATTTGAGAGCACTTTGCAGGACAATCGAAAGGGTTATTATTGGAATTGTCGTTACGAGCGAATATTCGTCTAGGCGGATACCTACTGTAGCACGCGATTTATGGTATATGTCTATGCAGACCGCTTTAAAGATCTCAGTAAGTGTAGTGTATCAATAGAGGAAAACAACCAGCTCGTTCTCAGTTCAAATAACAACTATTCAGTTTATTAACATTGACTCTTATTTCAATGATTACTAATAAGGTGAATATGTATGTATGTATATAAAGAGAGTGAGAGTGATTGTTATAGATAAATTATGTTATTTACATTGATATGCATTTATACAATGTTATTTAGGCTAACTGTAAATATCAATACTCTATATGCTCATCCTAAAGCTGTTGCTAACAATAACAATTTAGTGTCATATAAAATTGTAAAATTAAAAACAACTGCGTTTGCAAATTTCAAATACAATTTAAATTTTTAAATTTTTAACTACTCTACCTCCTTCACGTGGTCTGAGTTCTCTTCGAGTGCGTGACAAATCTTCCATCGTTGGTATCTCATTGGCTACAGTCAAAGCTGTGTTGTTGTCTGATAACATTTGCATGTTGGTTTCGACATGTTGTTGAATTTGCTGGTTTCTGATTTGATCCAAATGACGTTTGATACTATGTTTGTTGTGAGCCAAAGTACATGAATATGATTGAGGTCCAAGTTGTTGTTCTGCAACTGCCTGTGTCCAACTAGGCTTATTTGGGTTACGGTAATCACGTACCATTACATTTTGGCCTTTTTGAAAAGTTTCATGACGATTTCCTTTGTGATTATTTATGTTGTTGTGTTGAGACTCAATAATTTTTTCTTTTGTTGTAGGAGGTTTGAGATTGCTGAAGCGAGTTTTTAGTTTTCTCCCAAAAAATATTTTTGCTGGAGATTCGCCTGTAGAACAGTGAGTCATATTTCGGTAGTCCATTAAAAATCTGCATAAAATTTGATCCAAATTTGCATCATTGTTTTGATCTAAATTGGCTAATACAGACTTTTTAAACGTTTTAACGAAGTTTTCTGCTTGACCATTTGTAGATGGGTGTCCCGGCGCAGTCAATATGTGTTTTATTCCATTCACAGACAAAAATTGTTGAAATTCATACGATGTGAACTGACGGCCATTGTCGGTTACAAGTGTATCGACCAATCCATACCGCGAAAACATTTCTCTTAACTTCGTAATTGTGAACATTGTAGTTATTTCCTTCGTTTTGAACACTTCAACGAATTTCGAAAATGAATCGATAACAATTAGAAAATAAAAATTTCTTATAGGGCCAGCAAAGTCAATATGAATTCGACTCCATACATTACAACTTGGCGTCCACGGCATTAAACTGCTCTTCTCGGGGCTAGGCTGCAGTTTTTGACATGGTAAACAGTTTTTAATTAATTTTTCAATATCTTTATCAAGACATGGCCACCATATATATGATCTGGCAAGCGCTTTTGTTTTTACTATTCCTAAATGCGAGGAATGTAATTCATTTAAAATTTTTGTTCGCAATTTTTCGGGGATAATGGTTCTGTAACCCCACAATACACACCCATACTCCACACCGAGTTCAGTATACTTTTCACGATACGGAGTGAAATTATTATCCTTTAAGTTACATAAGTTTCCATCCAAAATGCATTCTGCAACTTTAGATAAAATTGGGTCTCGTCTCGTCTCACGAGCGATGTCCTTAAAACTCATATTGAAATATTTTTGAGATTCAAGAAAGTTGACATATGAAAACTCCGTAATTTTGTTTTCAAACATTTGTTGAGGCATACGCGAAATTGAGTCAGCTTCATTATTTACTCCTTTCACATATTCTATGGTGTAATTGAACCCGCATAAAATTAATGCCCAGCGCTGCATTCGGGCTGAAGCCATGATAGGCAATCCTTTATTGTTACCAAAAATAGTTAATAGTGGACGGTGATCAGTTTTCAAAATAAATGTGTTTCCCAATAAGTATTGTTTAAGTTTTGTAATACAAAACACAATAGACAAGGCTTCTTTTTCAAGAGTACTATAATTTTTCTCGCTCTTGCTTAATGCTCTGGAGATAAAAGCAATTGGTTTCAATCCACTAGAGAATTTATGTGACAAAATTCCTCCCACCGCCGTATTAGAAGCATCCGTTGTTAATACCAACGGTAAATCTGGGTTGAAATGAGCCAAAACTTGGTCTGACGTCACAGCATTCTTGATGGCGTCATATGCCTTTTGACAATTCTTTGACCATAAAAACGGCTCATCTTTGCTCAATAATTTATAAAGTGGAGACATCATATTCGCAAAGTTATTAATAAATTTTGAGTAATAATTTGCCATACCGACAAAGGCTCTAACTTCCGAAATATTATCTGGAATTGGCGCAGAACGAATGCTCGAAATTCGATCGTTATTCTTACTCAATCCGTTTTTATCAATATTGAAGCCCAAATAAGAAATCTTTGATTGAAAAAAAACTGACTTTTTGATATTTAGTTTCAATCCAGCATTTTGTAGTTTTTGAAGTACTAGCCTCAACGTTTTAATGTGACTCTGCATAGTCTTTCCAGTGACTGTAATGTCATCCTGATACACCACGACAAACGGTATGTTTCTTAACAAACTTTCCATTGTCTTTTGAAAAATCGCTGCCGCAGTCTTAACACCAAAAGGTAATCTTTTTACTTTTAATGTACCTATGTGCGTACTCCATGCACACAATAATTGTGACTCATCGTCAAGAATTAGCTGATTGTACGCATTGGACAAATCAAGCTTTGTGAAAATTTCACCACCCTCTAAAGATGCAAAAATCTCATCTATCCTGGGTAAAGGATATTTAAAATCCTCTAAAAACTTGTTAATTGTGATTTTATAATCACCGCATATCCGCAAATCACCGTTGGGTTTCAAAACTGGTACTAAAGGTGTACCCCAATCAGAGTTGTCAACAGGTTCGAGAACACCTGAACTGATTAAATCTCGCAACTGTTTCTCAACTTTAGCCTTCCATGCTAATTGCAAAGGTCTGGGTTTGCAAAATACTGGTGTTGCATTTTCAACAACCTTTAAACAAATTTCCGAATTTTTAAATTCACCCAACTTATCTTCAAAAACCTCGACGAACTCAATCTTCAATTGTTCGACGATCGCAGCATACTTATTTTCGAAATTAATATTGTTTATTTGCAATAATTCGAAATTAAAAGAACGTAAAAACGTACGACCAAGCAATGGAGGGTTTGCAGAATCCACAACAACAACAACAACAGTTTTTGTATTACCTTTAAAAGTAATCGACGCATCATATTCGCCAACCAGCTTCAATCTATCACCAATGTAGTCAACATATGGAATATTGCATGGTCGGAGAGTCTTTTCCATAATATTATTCTCGTAAAACGACAAAGGCAACAAAGTGCATGGTGCACCTGTGTCACAAACAGCATTTAATTTAACTCCATCAATAACGACTGGAAGAGAATACACGTCAAACGAATTTCGCTCAGCCACACTAAAAATTGAATAATTAAACAAATCATTATTATCGTGTTCATCATCATTATCATTAGATACATAATTAACACTTCTCTTTTTATTGCAACAAACAGACGCCAAATGACCAACTATTCCACAAGAATGACACTTGCTATCTTTGTATTTGCATGACTGAGATGCATGATTTCGCCAACCACAGTGAGAACAAGGAAATTTTCTCTCACCATCGCCTCTGTTATCTCTGCCACCATCTCTGTTGCTGCCACCATCACCACTGCCTCTGTTGCTGCTTCCCCATTTGCCTCTGTTGCTGTTGCCACCATTACCTCTGTTGTCACTACTACTGTTGTTCTGCTTCTGATGTTTTTGCTTCTTGACAAAATTCACTGCAGTTTCTTCTTTTCCTCCCTTTATTATGCATTTCGTCTCTAATATCATCGCCTTTCTTAATGCACTTTGAATTGTGAGATTCTCATCTTCTTCACACAGCCTTTCAAAGATGAAATTTGGCAAACCCATTACGAATTGGTTTAACACAAATGCATCTAAATTGACCCCAAATTTACAATTAAGTGCCAACATCTTTACACGAGCATACCATTCCGCCACAGATTCACTTTCTTGCTTCGTTGAAATATGAAATATTTTCCGCTCACTAAACACAATAGTAGGTGGAGTGTATTGTGTGTCCAATATTTCACACAACTCTTTAAATGATTTTGACACGGGAGTAGCTGGACTGCACAAACTGTGTAGAACTTTGTATGGAACGGCACCAATTGATTTTAATAAAATCGACTTCCTTACATTATCATCTGTGCAATTCACTTCACAGAAATGTATCTCCAAACGTTCCTTCCAAACATTCCACGACTCCACATTCGGGTTAAATTCTGGAACATTCGTCGTTTGAAGCATTGTCACTGGTGTCACCATCTTGCTGTCATTCGCTGACTTTTCTTCTTTAGGAGGCATGTTGTGATTTTCTTTATTTTACTGTTTTCTTTTTTGTTTTAGTTTATTTTATATGTATTTACATATATGTACAAATATATTTGTTTTTGTTGCACACAACTTCTGTTATATTTTTTTCCGTTTTATTCTCGTCGCCAATATGTAGCGTATCAATAGAGGAAAACAACCAGCTCGTTCTCAGTTCAAATAACAACTATTCAGTTTATTAACATTGACTCTTATTTCAATGATTACTAATAAGGTGAATATGTATGTATGTATATAAAGAGAGTGAGAGTGATTGTTATAGATAAATTATGTTATTTACATTGATATGCATTTATACAATGTTATTTAGGCTAACTGTAAATATCAATACTCTATAGTAAGTTTTGCTGCTGCGGTCAAAATAATAGTAGCACGACATATTGTCAAGTTCTGAGAACATTTTTTTTACAATAGTTTTTTATTTAGGTTTTTTTATTTGAGTTTTTACATTTTTTATTTTTTTATTTTTATTTTTATGATAATAAAATTATAAGTAATCTCAAGCAAACGCAGCGCCAGCAGTAGTGTGTTGGATCAGATACGATGGAGTAGGTTGGTGTCCTTTAGAAATGTGTAAATTTTTTTTAGTGTTATCTTCAGTGGCATCTTTTAAAAGTTGAGAGGATCTGTGTCGCTGAAGTGGTGATGCCTTTGAGAAGCAAGTTCTGTGCAAGACACCAGTAGGTGATGCCCACTGACCCTGGCTTGGCAGAAGAGGCAGGTGTTGGATGTACTACCCTGTAATAGGTGTGCGCTAGTTACTATGGTGTGCCCAATACGGAGCCGTGTGTATGGGGTTGATGTGGTTGGTGGGTACCGAAGATGGATAGGCAGGTTTTGTATGTTTGGGCTTAATGTTCGAATAATGGTGTTTATAATACAACCATTCACGAAGTAACTTTGTTTGCCTCTATTCATGAATAAGTCGATATATGTCGCTGGGTAGGAAGACTTCGGATGTGATTGTTGGTGTAAGGGAAATGTCCTTGGCAATTATATCTGCCAGTGTGTTAATCTGAATGCCGGAATGCCCAGGTATTCACATAATTTTGATGCTGCTCCAATGGGAAATTAGTATGTCATACACTCGATGATTTTGCTTGACTTTTTGTGGTTTTGGATGGCTTGGAGCAGGACAAACTGTTGGAGCAAATTATATGTTTACGCTTACTTTTGGCGCAGCATTGCTTCAGCGGTGAGAATCGAACAGAATGAAAATAGAAGGCCGTACGTGATAACTTCCTGATTTTCCTTTACCACTGCGTAAGAAGTGTGGAATCCTTTTGACCCGTCAGTAAAACCCACTTCCACCCGCTAAATTTATAGTCTGCGATAGATTCGCAGAAATTAGCCCAATAAGCGGCGTTTGGAGTATTATCTTTCCGTAAATAAGCTAAGTCGTCGATAAAGGAGTTATTATTTTGTTATTTCTTTAAGAATACAGTTGAAACTACAAATACCCATATCACTTTAAAGTTTTAAACTTTGTACAAAATTAAAAAAAAAATATTTTAATTAAAACTGGCTGCTTGTAATTTTTTGTACGTCGGTTATCTATAAATATTTTCATAACAGTGTCGAGGATTACAGGCAGAAAGCGTAAACCGCGGCGCGCTTAAAGAACTCCTTTAGTAGCTTTTCCTTTTTATTATCACTTTGATTAAATATCTGCGGATTTTAATAGGGGAGAGAACTAAACAAATTTCAAAAAAGATAAATTTGTGGAAGATAATCATACAGCTGTGTTCACAACAATAGCAGCGCGACATTTTTTCTTTTATTTAAACGTATTAAAAAGCAGTATCTAACATTTCATAGCTATTGCAAAGTTTTGCCTATTTATTTTTTTTTTTTTTTTTTTTACAAAAATATCCTATATACTACAATTCAAAGCTTCAAACTTTATGCAAAACTTACAGAAATTTAACAAATTATTTTAAATCTTAATCAAATTCTTTACAACTATTCCGAGCATGCAGTTTTATAGCCCATTAAATAAATCTAAAAAAAAAAATGAGGAAGTTTACAGCAACACTGCGCTACAGCAGCAATATTCGCAACAGATCGTTCAGTTTTGGTCCGCCATTCCATTCTAAATCGGATCGGCGTACCATTTATGGCTGTAGGGTGTGTAGAACCAAATGCCCTCTTCTTCCAACCAACCAACATCAGATGGCGCAGAGCTGCTTTCGTCCTCTGAGTTTGTGGATAACTCACTCCAATCTAATTGTGACGTGTCCCAGATCGCGTCTTCAATGTGCACTTCGCGAGCTGTGCTAAAGATTTGAGTCACTGCAGGTTCCTCGTCTCCTGGTGAACGCAGTCGGTCTATTGGAACACATCTTAGTCTATTCATGGTGTTGGCGTCTCCAGACGACGGATGATGTGTCGAAGGACTGCGCTCAACTGTGCGAGAAGAACCAGTGCCTTCGTCCACCCACAAAACGGCATCTTCTTTTTCGGTTGAATCCTCAACCGCAGGTGACTTGGGTGAAAATAAATCGTCCATTTCTTTGTTGGCCCTCGATGAAAAACTCACTAACTTAGAACGACTTAAATGCAACTCTTCTGAGCGCTGACTGAGCTGCCATTGCAATGGCTTGGCTTTATATACTCTATAGTTCTGCAGGTAATGCAAAGTTATTTTCACCGTCCCATGAATCCGCGTAAGATTATGGCAATAGTACAATCAAAACGGTAGTCCGTTGCAAACAGGAGGTAAAGAAACACATAAAACAAAAACAAAGAAACAGATCACTTGTACATTTAAAATAGAACTTCCCAAGAAAAAAACAAAAGATCAGTTGTTCTACTGATTATACCCTTTATAGTTGCACCTTTGCCTCAATAAAAAGGTTTTTTCGGTAGTCACCACATAAAAACAACGCAATTGTTAAGCTATTAAGCCGAAAGGAGTAGCAAGGACAACTGAGCCGCGCATATTTTGCCCAGCCACTAGCACAGCTATTGTGTTTTAGTGGGTATTACTTAATTAGCACTTGACGCGCGAGCACTTGTCCTTGGGGTGTTTTGGATTCGAGTATCCGCTACATACAAACAATGACATTTGTCTGTTTTGTGTAGAAACAGTTGTTGACACGTGCTTTTGTCGCCAAAACGGATTTGGAAAAACCATAAATATAAGAGTTTTTTTTGCAAGGATCCGTAAACGCAATAAAATAAATTACTTGACGAATAACCCGCCCTAAATTCGTAGTTAATTGATCCGTGTCAAAGGCAGCCTTCAAACTTATTTCTGAATTCACAAAAGACATCCTTACATACATACATATGCATGGTTGTTTGTAGAAATGAGATGCATCAACATGTATAGAAGTGTTGTTGTATCCTGTACTTACATCGCACACCGCATACTGCAGCAAAACGGCCAAGGCCTCGATACCTTCGTTGCGGTGCTCTTCCTGCAGTTGCGTCTGCTTCAGGTGCCGCTCGATCGCTTCATAGAACATCGACCGTTATACGAATGTCGATTCGAATGTTTCAAAAGCTGCAGCTCCGTCGCATCCTGCCGCTCAGCAACTCACTTCATAACGCAATTGTTAAGTCGAAAGGGGCAGCAAAGACAATTGAACCGCGAATATTTTGTCTAGAGTAAGAAGTTTCTAGACTAAATTTAGTTTTATTCAGCTTTTCGATTTTCTTTATTGAGGGATGGTTTAGTTGGGCGAAAATTGTTGTCCGTGAACTTTTATAACTATCGGTGTACTCACACCAATTTCGATCCTAATATCTTTAGATATTTCTCATTAATTTGGAATATTTGTAGTAATATTTTTATGTGAATCAAAGTTTGGAAAGGCAATTGTTCAGCTAGAACAAGAACATGCAACGTATATGTACTTATGTAGGCATACTAGGGTGGAGTGATGTTTTTAATCGCTCTTTGTAGACTATCAGAAAGTAGAAAGAGATTTGTTTAAAAATATTTGTATTGCCCAAAAGAACGAATCATAATGTACTTTATGAACTAACGTTTTCGTGTACAAATTTTCAATTTTATGGTTTCTGACTATAAACTGCAAATTTCAAACCGGCGCATGGGTAAAAGTGCACGAAATACCAGATGCCGTATTTTTAAATAGAAAGCTTAGCTAATAATTTAATATGCACAGATTTGCATATATATGGGTTCCACTATTTCAGTTGTTAATTGGGAGAAAACATTTTCATCAAAACCTGTTAGAGATAACTAAAAATCTAATACGCCAGACAACACTCCCAAACTTCTGATTCAGAATCGGCATATGATTAGTAGTTTCGCATGTTGATGAAACCCCGAATATTAACCAGAAATATAATTTTCCCTTCTTATTTATATTTTTAGAAAGCAGTAACAACATTTGTAGGGAAATGCATTCTCAACTTTCGAACAAAAGAGAAACAGTTTCCTAGTTTCCTTCAGTATAAATACTCGTATAAGGACGCTTATAAAATACGCGTTTAGATGTTGCTTTAAAACGAAACATGAAACTATTTAGATCCTTTCACGTGTCACTATTTTTATTCAAAATACGAAAAAACATAATTTAATTGTTCACGCCCACAGGAAAATCCACCAAACAATCGATTTATGAATGCCTAATTGCGGAGAACGTCGAGACGTCCATGTTGAAGGTTCTTCAGCAACACTTTGCGCTACAGCAGCAGTACGAGTATTCTCAATACAACGCCCAGTTTTTGGCCTGTTAGTATTTTTTCCACACTCGACACTAACCAGTTTCTTGGAATTTATTTCGGACGATTATTTGATGTTGCTTTTAAAGATCGATTATTTTCATAAAAAACTTCAATAATTTTAACGCGTTGTTCTATCGCGTATTGTACACCTGTGTGCTTGAAAAATGTCAAAGATTACATAAAAAAGGTCTAGGAATTATTCACTACTGACATATATGCGGCACTTTTGAACGACCCTTTACATACTATAATTTTGAAAAGAATAGAAAAGAGATTATCATAAAATATGGTTCACACTACATTTTTCATATAAAAAGCAAGTAAAACAAATTAACCCTTTTGGTAACAGAATTCAAGTTTAAAGTAGTCCGAAGGTCTGTCTAATAGAAGCGTAACCGCCATAGTTAGACATTATTTGACTCTTTGTGACTGTAACTATAAGTAAATTTCAACTTAGTATCTTTTAAGTGCTGCTTCAACTCTTGCCGATGCTGACTCGCAATTTTAAGTCCTACTCTTGAATGAAATCGGTAAATATGAAATTATATGAAATATCAACTGATGATAAAAAATAATAATAAAATTGTGGGATCTCACTACTCGCTTCATTCGTTTCTTTTTTTAAACGGTGGTATTTGCAACTGATGGTGTTTCTGAATCAGTGAAACCGCGCGAAAATTTTGCAATATGAGGGTAGTTCAACAAGTTCTGATATGAAACAAAATATGTGGTTTGTGTAAAAGAAAGCTTTTTTTTGATTACCTTAACCTGGGGTAACACCACTGTAGAAATTTCAAAAAATTGATTTTTTTTTTATAAGCTTAAACAATTCTTTGAACCTTTTAAAATACAGAACAAAAAGTTTTATACGTTACCGAAGTTTATTTCATAAATATTTTAAGCTTTTTACCAAGCGTTAGTGACTGCTACCTAACGACTTCTCCAAATTTCCAAACTTTAAACGCGTTTTTCTCAAAACACGTTTTCTGAAATTGGCACGCAGCATAACTCAAACAATTTTAAATATTTTTAATCAGGTTTTTCACTACGTCTGTATAATAACCTTCTTAAGAGAAGAGCGTAGGGGATTTTCGTTAGATTTATTTAAACGATTGTTATAATTATTTAAGTGCCGTTTTTTTAGACCAAAATAGAGTTTTTTCCTTCAAATGCTTGCTAATTCCACAAAAATAAATATTTTTTAAATCCCCTACGTGTTTCTCTAGCTATTTTTATTTAGATTAAGAAAAAATATGTTTCTTTGTTCCAGATTAAAATTTGCACCCTCTGTGCTGCGTGCCGCGGAGCTCCTTCAAGAGAAACCACATTAAAAAAATGTCTCCAATGCCGCCATTTTGTAAAATTTTTCGATCAAACTTTGTAGTTTTGTATTTTAGTATATAAGTAATATAATAACTTCCCAAATCAGAGTGATTGTTTTCCCTTTCCTTCTATACAAAAAAATTCTTTAAAAATCGTGTTTATTTTACGCGTGTACAGTGGTGTTACCCCTTAACTCACTGCGGCCGCTTCTACTAAGTGGATTTGTGCGCGTCTACCATTTACTTAATTCAATTAATACTCAGTTATATATATATAATTGGCGCGTACACCCTTTTTGGGTGTTTGGCCGAGCTCCTCCTCCTATTTGTGGTGTGCGTCTTGATGTTGTTCCGCAAATGGAGGGACCTACAGTTTCAAGCCGACTCCGAACGGCAGATATTTTTTATGAGGAGCTTTTTAATGGCAGAAATACACTCGGAGGTTTGCCATTGCCTGCCGAGGGGCGACCGCTATTAGAAAAATGTTTTTATTAATTTCGGTTTCACCGAGATTCGAACCAACGTTCTCTCTGTGAATTCCGAATGGTAATCACGCACCAACCCATTCGGCTACGGCGGCCGCAATACTCAGTTATTGTCAATAATAAAAAGGAGAAACATTTCATAACAACTTCTTCACCATTGACTCCTAAGCAGGAGAACTAAGAATTAAATCTCTTAGCTACACGGAAGTTAGATTACCAAGGATGATCGATTAAATTGCGATCTTTTCATCATGAGGTTTGGCCAATCTGCTATGGTGAAAAACAAAATTGCGCAAGGATGATCATGAATGATAGATTTACAGGGTTTGGCCATTAACTAAGGTGAAGAAGTAAATTGTGAGGGGAACTTGAGCTGGTACGTAACAAAAGATTTGGCAGCCGAACTTTGCACGATTATTTCATATCTATTCCCACACTCATCCAATAAGTCGTTTTTCAGACGGCAGCGAAGTGTCGTTGGTTGATTTTGTTCGTATATCAGTAACACAAGCTAAATTTGGTTAACACATCCCAAGTTACGTTAACCTATCATCTGATTCTGTCAAATTCGCCCAGAGCCGAATAACGGTCTGCTAAATACCACACCTATTTTCATCATGCGAGCAACTTCAGCTGCTACGCCACCTACACCACCTACACCACATCACCACATTTGCTTTTATGTTTGCGACTGTTCTATTAAGCAAATGATTCTAAAATTAATAGTAATTTTCAATTTTAAGACATTAAAAAAAATGATTTCCTCCAAAGCAGCCGGGCTCGAATATTTTTTGATTTTTTTTATTAAGATAAACTTAATTTTTTTTAGTTTTAGTTTTTCAGGGCGAAAATATTTTAAATAAAATTTGTAATTATTGCAACATACAATTATATTCACAATTTGGCCTTAGAAATTGTCAACTTCCACATCGAGTAATTTAAGAATCTAAACTTGGTTACAAAAATAATAAACTTTCTATAATACCGAACAAATCTTAATCGAAAAATGTATTAAACGTGAAAGGAGAAATAATGAACTAAGTTTTGCTGCTGCGGTCAAAATAATAGTAGCACGACATATTGTCAAGTTCTGAGAACATTTTTTTTAATATACAATAGTTTTTTATTTAGGTTTTTTTATTTGAGTTTTTACATTTTTTATTTTTTTATTTTTATTTTTATGATAATAAAATTATAAGTAATCTCAAGCAAACGCAGCGCCAGCAGTAGTGTGTTGGATCAGATACGATGGAGTAGGTCGGTGTCCTTTAGAAATGTGTAAATTTTTTTTAGTGTTATCTTCAGTGGCATCTTTTAAAAGTTGAGAGGATCTGTGTCGCTGAAGTGGTGATGCCTTTGAGAAGCAAGTTCTGTGCAAGACACCAGTAGGTGATGCCCACTGACCCTGGCTTGGCAGAAGAGGCAGGTGTTGGATGTACTACCCTGTAATAGGTGTGCGCTAGTTACTATGGTGTGCCCAATACGGAGCCGTGTGTATGGGGTTGATGTGGTTGGTGGGTACCGAAGATGGATAGGCAGGTTTTGTATGTTTGGGCTTAATGTTCGAATAATGGTGTTTATAATACAACCATTCACGAAGTAACTTTGTTTGCCTCTATTCATGAATAAGTCGATATATGTCCCTGGATAGGAAGACTTCGGATGTGATTGTTGGTGTAAGGGAAATGTCCTTGGCAATTATATCTGCCAGTGTGTTAATCTGAATGCCGGAATGCCCAGGTATTCACATAATTTTGATGCTGCTCCGATGAGAAATTAGTATGTCTTTCATACACTCGATGATTTTGCTTGACTTTTTGTGGTTTTGGATGGCTTGGAGCAGGACAAACTGTTGGAGCAAATTATATGTTTACGCTTACTTTTGGCGCAGCATTGCTTCAGCGGTGAGAATCGAACAGAATGAAAATAGAAGGCCGTACGTGATAACTTCCTGATTTTCCTTTACCACTGCGTAAGAAGTGTGGAATCCTTTTGACCCGTCAGTAAAACCCACTTCCACCCGCTAAATTTATAGTCTGCGATAGATTCGCAGAAATTAGCCCAATAAGCGGCGTTTGGAGTATTATCTTTCCGTAAATAAGCTAAGTCGTCGATAAAGGAGTTATTATTTTGTTATTTCTTTAAGAATACAGTTGAAACTACAAATACCCATATCACTTTAAAGTTTTAAACTTTGTACAAAATTAAAAAAAAATATTTTAATTAAAACTGGCTGCTTGTAATTTTTTGTACGTCGGTTATCTATAAATATTTTCATAACAGTGTCGAGGATTACAGGCAGAAAGCGTAAACCGCGGCGCGCTTAAAGAACTCCTTTAGTAGCTTTTCCTTTTTATTATCACTTTGATTAAATATCTGCGGATTTTAATAGGGGAGAGAACTAAACAAATTTCAAAAAAGATAAATTTGTGGAAGATAATCATACAGCTGTGTTCACAACAATAGCAGCGCGACATTTTTTCTTTTATTTAAACGTATTAAAAAGCAGTATCTAACATTTCATAGCTATTGCAAAGTTTTGCCTATTTATTTTTTTTTTTTTTTTTTTTACAAAAATATCCTATATACTACAATTCAAAGCTTCAAACTTTATGCAAAACTTACAGAAATTTAACAAATTATTTTAAATCTTAATCAAATTCTTTACAACTATTCCGAGCATGCAGTTTTATAGCCCATTAAATAAATCTAAAAAAAAAAATGAGGAAGTTTACAGCAACACTGCGCTACAGCAGCAATATTCGCAACAGATCGTTCAGTTTTGGTCCGCCATTCCATTCTAAATCGGATCGGCGTACCATTTATGGCTGTAGGGTGTGTAGAACCAAATGCCCTCTTCTTCCAACCAACCAACATCAGATGGCGCAGAGCTGCTTTCGTCCTCTGAGTTTGTGGATAACTCACTCCAATCTAATTGTGACGTGTCCCAGATCGCGTCTTCAATGTGCACTTCGCGAGCTGTGCTAAAGATTTGAGTCACTGCAGGTTCCTCGTCTCCTGGTGAACGCAGTCGGTCTATTGGAACACATCTTAGTCTATTCATGGTGTTGGCGTCTCCAGACGACGGATGATGTGTCGAAGGACTGCGCTCAACTGTGCGAGAAGAACCAGTGCCTTCGTCCACCCACAAAACGGCATCTTCTTTTTCGGTTGAATCCTCAACCGCAGGTGACTTGGGTGAAAATAAATCGTCCATTTCTTTGTTGGCCCTCGATGAAAAACTCACTAACTTAGAACGACTTAAATGCAACTCTTCTGAGCGCTGACTGAGCTGCCATTGCAATGGCTTGGCTTTATATACTCTATAGTTCTGCAGGTAATGCAAAGTTATTTTCACCGTCCCATGAATCCGCGTAAGATTATGGCAATAGTACAATCAAAACGGTAGTCCGTTGCAAACAGGAGGTAAAGAAACACATAAAACAAAAACAAAGAAACAGATCACTTGTACATTTAAAATAGAACTTCCCAAGAAAAAAACAAAAGATCAGTTGTTCTACTGATTATACCCTTTATAGTTGCACCTTTGCCTCAATAAAAAGGTTTTTTCGGTAGTCACCACATAAAAACAACGCAATTGTTAAGCTATTAAGCCGAAAGGAGTAGCAAGGACAACTGAGCCGCGCATATTTTGCCCAGCCACTAGCACAGCTATTGTGTTTTAGTGGGTATTACTTAATTAGCACTTGACGCGCGAGCACTTGTCCTTGGGGTGTTTTGGATTCGAGTATCCGCTACATACAAACAATGACATTTGTCTGTTTTGTGTAGAAACAGTTGTTGACACGTGCTTTTGTCGCCAAAACGGATTTGGAAAAACCATAAATATAAGAGTTTTTTTTGCAAGGATCCGTAAACGCAATAAAATAAATTACTTGACGAATAACCCGCCCTAAATTCGTAGTTAATTGATCCGTGTCAAAGGCAGCCTTCAAACTTATTTCTGAATTCACAAAAGACATCCTTACATACATACATATGCATGGTTGTTTGTAGAAATGAGATGCATCAACATGTATAGAAGTGTTGTTGTATCCTGTACTTACATCGCACACCGCATACTGCAGCAAAACGGCCAAGGCCTCGATACCTTCGTTGCGGTGCTCTTCCTGCAGTTGCGTCTGCTTCAGGTGCCGCTCGATCGCTTCATAGAACATCGACCGTTATACGAATGTCGATTCGAATGTTTCAAAAGCTGCAGCTCCGTCGCATCCTGCCGCTCAGCAACTCACTTCATAACGCAATTGTTAAGTCGAAAGGGGCAGCAAAGACAATTGAACCGCGAATATTTTGTCTAGAGTAAGAAGTTTCTAGACTAAATTTAGTTTTATTCAGCTTTTCGATTTTCTTTATTGAGGGATGGTTTAGTTGGGCGAAAATTGTTGTCCGTGAACTTTTATAACTATCGGTGTACTCACACCAATTTCGATCCTAATATCTTTAGATATTTCTCATTAATTTGGAATATTTGTAGTAATATTTTTATGTGAATCAAAGTTTGGAAAGGCAATTGTTCAGCTAGAACAAGAACATGCAACGTATATGTACTTATGTAGGCATACTAGGGTGGAGTGATGTTTTTAATCGCTCTTTGTAGACTATCAGAAAGTAGAAAGAGATTTGTTTAAAAATATTTGTATTGCCCAAAAGAACGAATCATAATGTACTTTATGAACTAACGTTTTCGTGTACAAATTTTCAATTTTATGGTTTCTGACTATAAACTGCAAATTTCAAACCGGCGCATGGGTAAAAGTGCACGAAATACCAGATGCCGTATTTTTAAATAGAAAGCTTAGCTAATAATTTAATATGCACAGATTTGCATATATATGGGTTCCACTATTTCAGTTGTTAATTGGGAGAAAACATTTTCATCAAAACCTGTTAGAGATAACTAAAAATCTAATACGCCAGACAACACTCCCAAACTTCTGATTCAGAATCGGCATATGATTAGTAGTTTCGCATGTTGATGAAACCCCGAATATTAACCAGAAATATAATTTTCCCTTCTTATTTATATTTTTAGAAAGCAGTAACAACATTTGTAGGGAAATGCATTCTCAACTTTCGAACAAAAGAGAAACAGTTTCCTAGTTTCCTTCAGTATAAATACTCGTATAAGGACGCTTATAAAATACGCGTTTAGATGTTGCTTTAAAACGAAACATGAAACTATTTAGATCCTTTCACGTGTCACTATTTTTATTCAAAATACGAAAAAACATAATTTAATTGTTCACGCCCACAGGAAAATCCACCAAACAATCGATTTATGAATGCCTAATTGCGGAGAACGTCGAGACGTCCATGTTGAAGGTTCTTCAGCAACACTTTGCGCTACAGCAGCAGTACGAGTATTCTCAATACAACGCCCAGTTTTTGGCCTGTTAGTATTTTTTCCACACTCGACACTAACCAGTTTCTTGGAATTTATTTCGGACGATTATTTGATGTTGCTTTTAAAGATCGATTATTTTCATAAAAAACTTCAATAATTTTAACGCGTTGTTCTATCGCGTATTGTACACCTGTGTGCTTGAAAAATGTCAAAGATTACATAAAAAAGGTCTAGGAATTATTCACTACTGACATATATGCGGCACTTTTGAACGACCCTTTACATACTATAATTTTGAAAAGAATAGAAAAGAGATTATCATAAAATATGGTTCACACTACATTTTTCATATAAAAAGCAAGTAAAACAAATTAACCCTTTTGGTAACAGAATTCAAGTTTAAAGTAGTCCGAAGGTCTGTCTAATAGAAGCGTAACCGCCATAGTTAGACATTATTTGACTCTTTGTGACTGTAACTATAAGTAAATTTCAACTTAGTATCTTTTAAGTGCTGCTTCAACTCTTGCCGATGCTGACTCGCAATTTTAAGACCTACTCTTGAATGAAATCGGTAAATATGAAATTATATGAAATATCAACTGATGATAAAAAATAATAATAAAATTGTGGGATCTCACTACTCGCTTCATTCGTTTCTTTTTTTAAACGGTGGTATTTGCAACTGATGGTGTTTCTGAATCAGTGAAACCGCGCGAAAATTTTGCAATATGAGGGTAGTTCAACAAGTTCTGATATGAAACAAAATATGTGGTTTGTGTAAAAGAAAGATTTTTTTTGATTACCTTAACCTGGGGTAACACCACTGTAGAAATTTCAAAAAATTGATTTTTTTTTTATAAGCTTAAAAAATTCTTTGAACCTTTTAAAATACAGAACAAAAAGTTTTATACGTTACCGAAGTTTATTTCATAAATATTTTAAGCTTTTTACCAAGCGTTAGTGACTGCTACCTAACGACTTCTCCAAATTTCCAAACTTTAAACGCGTTTTTCTCAAAACACGTTTTCTGAAATTGGCACGCAGCATAACTCAAACAATTTTAAATATTTTTAATCAGGTTTTTCACTACGTCTGTATAATAACCTTCTTAAGAGAAGAGCGTAGGGGATTTTCGTTAGATTTATTTAAACGATTGTTATAATTATTTAAGTGCCGTTTTTTTAGACCAAAATAGAGTTTTTTCCTTCAAATGCTTGCTAATTCCACAAAAATAAATATTTTTTAAATCCCCTACGTGTTTCTCTAGCTATTTTTATTTAGATTAAGAAAAAACATGTTTCTTTGTTCCAGATTAAAATTTGCACCCTCTGTGTTGCGTGCCGCGGAGCTCCTTCAAGAGAAACCACATTAAAAAAATGTCTCCAATGCCGCCATTTTGTAAAATTTTTCGATCAAACTTTGTAGTTTTGTATTTTAGTATATAAGTAATAACTTCTCAAATCAGAGTGATTGTTTTCCCTTTCCTTCTATACAAAAAAATTCTTTAAAAATCGTGTTTATTTTACGCGTGTACAGTGGTGTTACCCCTTAACTCACTGCGGCCGCTTCTACTAAGTGGATTTGTGCGCGTCTACCATTTACTTAATTCAATTAATACTCAGTTATATATATATAATTGGCGCGTACACCCTTTTTGGGTGTTTGGCCGAGCTCCTCCTCCTATTTGTGGTGTGCGTCTTGATGTTGTTCCGCAAATGGAGGGACCTACAGTTTCAAGCCGACTCCGAACGGCAGATATTTTTTATGAGGAGCTTTTTAATGGCAGAAATACACTCGGAGGTTTGCCATTGCCTGCCGAGGGGCGACCGCTATTAGAAAAATGTTTTTATTAATTTCGGTTTCACCGAGATTCGAACCAACGTTCTCTCTGTGAATTCCGAATGGTAATCACGCACCAACCCATTCGGCTACGGCGGCCGCAATACTCAGTTATTGTCAATAATAAAAAGGAGAAACATTTCATAACAACTTCTTCACCATTGACTCCTAAGCAGGAGAACTAAGAATTAAATCTCTTAGCTACACGGAAGTTAGATTACCAAGGATGATCGATTAAATTGCGATCTTTTCATCATGAGGTTTGGCCAATCTGCTATGGTGAAAAACAAAATTGCGCAAGGATGATCATGAATGATAGATTTACAGGGTTTGGTCATTATATTCGTATATCAGTAACACAAGCTAAATTTGGTTAACACATCCCAAGTTACGTTAACCTATCATCTGATTCTGTCAAATTCGCCCAGAGCCGAATAACGGTCTGCTAAATACCACACCTATTTTCATCATGCGAGCAACTTCAGCTGCTACGCCACCTACACCACCTACACCACATCACCACATTTGCTTTTATGTTTGCGACTGTTCTATTAAGCAAATGATTCTAAAATTAATAGTAATTTTCAATTTTAAGACATTAAAAAAAATGATTTCCTCCAAAGCAGCCGGGCTCGAATATTTTTTGATTTTTTTTATTAAGATAAACTCAATTTTTTTTAGTTTTAGTTTTTCAGGGCGAAAATATTTTAAATAAAATTTGTAATTATTGCAACATACAATTATATTCACAATTTGGCCTTAGAAATTGTCAACTTCCACATCGAGTAATTTAAGAATCTAAACTTGGTTACAAAAATAATAAACTTTCTATAATACCGAACAAATCTTAATCGAAAAATGTATTAAACGTGAAAGGAGAAATAATGAACTAAGTTTTGCTGCTGCGGTCAAAATAATAGTAGCACGACATATTGTCAAGTTCTGAGAACATTTTTTTTACAATAGTTTTTTATTTAGGTTTTTTTATTTGAGTTTTTACATTTTTTATTTTTTTATTTTTATTTTTATGATAATAAAATTATAAGTAATCTCAAGCAAACGCAGCGCCAGCAGTAGTGTGTTGGATCAGATACGATGGAGTAGGTCGGTGTCCTTTAGAAATGTGTAAATTGTTTTTAGTGTTATCTTCAGTGGCATCTTTTAAAAGTTGAGAGGATCTGTGTCGCTGAAGTGGTGATGCCTTTGAGAAGCAAGTTCTGTGCAAGACACCAGTAGGTGATGCCCACTGACCCTGGCTTGGCAGAAGAGGCAGGTGTTGGATGTACTACCCTGTAATAGGTGTGCGCTAGTTACTATGGTGTGCCCAATACGGAGCCGTGTGTATGGGGTTGATGTGGTTGGTGGGTACCGAAGATGGATAGGCAGGTTTTGTATGTTTGGGCTTAATGTTCGAATAATGGTGTTTATAATACAACCATTCACGAAGTAACTTTGTTTGCCTCTATTCATGAATAAGTCGATATATGTCGCTGGGTAGGAAGACTTCGGATGTGATTGTTGGTGTAAGGGAAATGTCCTTGGCAATTATATCTGCCAGTGTGTTAATCTGAATGCCGGAATGCCCAGGTATTCACATAATTTTGATGCTGCTCCGATGGGAAATTAGTATGTCTTTCATACACTCGATGATTTTGCTTGACTTTTTGTGGTTTTGGATGGCTTGGAGCAGGACAAACTGTTGGAGCAAATTATATGTTTACGCTTACTTTTGGCGCAGCATTGCTTCAGCGGTGAGAATCGAACAGAATGAAAATAGAAGGCCGTACGTGATAACTTCCTGATTTTCCTTTACCACTGCGTAAGAAGTGTGGAATCCTTTTGACCCGTCAGTAAAACCCACTTCCACCCGCTAAATTTATAGTCTGCGATAGATTCGCAGAAATTAGCCCAATAAGCGGCGTTTGGAGTATTATCTTTCCGTAAATAAGCTAAGCCGTCGATAAAGGAGTTATTATTTTGTTATTTCTTTAAGAATACAGTTGAAACTACAAATACCCATATCACTTTAAAGTTTTAAACTTTGTACAAAATTAAAAAAAAATATTTTAATTAAAACTGGCTGCTTGTAATTTTTTGTACGTCGGTTATCTATAAATATTTTCATAACAGTGTCGAGGATTACAGGCAGAAAGCGTAAACCGCGGCGCGCTTAAAGAACTCCTTTAGTAGCTTTTCCTTTTTATTATCACTTTGATTAAATATCTGCGGATTTTAATAGGGGAGAGAACTAAACAAATTTCAAAAAAGATAAATTTGTGGAAGATAATCATACAGCTGTGTTCACAACAATAGCAGCGCGACATTTCTTCTTTTATTTAAACGTATTAAAAAGCAGTATCTAACATTTCATAGCTATTGCAAAGTTTTGCCTATTTATTTATTTTTTTTTTTTTTTTACAAAAATATCCTATATACTAATATACAATTCAAAGCTTCAAACTTTATGCAAAACTTACAGAAATTTAACAAATTATTTTAAATCTTAATCAAATTCTTTACAACTATTCCGAGCATGCAGTTTTATAGCCCATTAAATAAATCTAAAAAAAAAAATGAGGAAGTTTACAGCAACACTGCGCTACAGCAGCAATATTCGCAACAGATCGTTCAGTTTTGGTCCGCCATTCCATTCTAAATCGGATCGGCGTACCATTTATGGCTGTAGGCTGTGTAGAACCAAATGCCCTCTTCTTCCAACCAACCAACATCAGATGGCGCAGAGCTGCTTTCGTCCTCTGAGTTTGTGGATAACTCACTCCAATCTAATTGTGACGTGTCCCAGATCGCGTCTTCAATGTGCACTTCGCGAGCTGTGCTAAAGATTTGAGTCACTGCAGGTTCCTCGTCTCCTGGTGAACGCAGTCGGTCTATTGGAACACATCTTAGTCTATTCATGGTGTTGGCGTCTCCAGACGACGGATGATGTGTCGAAGGACTGCGCTCAACTGTGCGAGAAGAACCAGTGCCTTCGTCCACCCACAAAACGGCATCTTCTTTTTCGGTTGAATCCTCAACCGCAGGTGACTTGGGTGAAAATAAATCGTCCATTTCTTTGTTGGCCCTCGATGAAAAACTCACTAACTTAGAACGACTTAAATGCAACTCTTCTGAGCGCTGATTGAGCTGCCATTGCAATGGCTTGGCTTTATATACTCTATAGTTCTGCAGGTAATGCAAAGTTATTTTCACCGTCCCATGAATCCGCGTAAGATTATGGCAATAGTACAATCAAAACGGTAGTCCGTTGCAAACAGGAGGTAAAGAAACACATAAAACAAAAACAAAGAAACAGATCACTTGTACATTTAAAATAGAACTTCCCAAGAAAAAAACAAAAGATCAGTTGTTCTACTGATTATACCCTTTATAGTTGCACCTTTGCCTCAATAAAAAGGTTTTTTCGGTAGTCACCACATAAAAACAACGCAATTGTTAAGCTATTAAGCCGAAAGGAGTAGCAAGGACAACTGAGCCGCGCATATTTTGCCCAGCCACTAGCACAGCTATTGTGTTTTAGTGGGTATTACTTAATTAGCACTTGACGCGCGAGCACTTGTCCTTGGGGTGTTTTGGATTCGAGTATCCGCTACATACAAACAATGACATTTGTCTGTTTTGTGTAGAAACAGTTGTTGACACGTGCTTTTGTCGCCAAAACGGATTTGGAAAAACCATAAATATAAGAGTTTTTTTTGCAAGGATCCGTAAACGCAATAAAATAAATTACTTGACGAATAACCCGCCCTAAATTCGTAGTTAATTGATCCGTGTCAAAGGCAGCCTTCAAACTTATTTCTGAATTCACAAAAGACATCCTTACATACATACATATGCATGGTTGTTTGTAGAAATGAGATGCATCAACATGTATAGAAGTGTTGTTGTATCCTGTACTTACATCGCACACCGCATACTGCAGCAAAACGGCCAAGGCCTCGATACCTTCGTTGCGGTGCTCTTCCTGCAGTTGCGTCTGCTTCAGGTGCCGCTCGATCGCTTCATAGAACATCGACCGTTATACGAATGTCGATTCGAATGTTTCAAAAGCTGCAGCTCCGTCGCATCCTGCCGCTCAGCAACTCACTTCATAACGCAATTGTTAAGTCGAAAGGGGCAGCAAAGACAATTGAACCGCGAATATTTTGTCTAGAGTGAGAAGTTTCTAGACTAAATTTAGTTTTATTCAGCTTTTCGATTTTCTTTATTGAGGGATGGTTTAGTTGGGCGAAAATTGTTGTCCGTGAACTTTTATAACTATCGGTGTACTCACACCAATTTCGATCCTAATATCTTTAGATATTTCTCATTAATTTGGAATATTTGTAGTAATATTTTTATGTGAATCAAAGTTTGGAAAGGCAATTGTTCAGCTAGAACAAGAACATGCAACGTATATGTACTTATGTAGGCATACTAGGGTGGAGTGATGTTTTTAATCGCTCTTTGTAGACTATCAGAAAGTAGAAAGAGATTTGTTTAAAAATATTTGTATTGCCCAAAAGAACGAATCAAAATGTACTTTATGAACTAACGTTTTCGTGTACAAATTTTCAATTTTATGGTTTCTGACTATAAACTGCAAATTTCAAACCGGCGCATGGGTAAAAGTGCACGAAATACCAGATGCCGTATTTTTAAATAGAAAGCTTAGCTAATAATTTAATATGCACAGATTTGCATATAAATGGGTTCCACTATTTCAGTTGTTAATTGGGAGAAAACATTTTCATCAAAACCTGTTAGAGATAACTAAAAATCTAATACGCCAGACAACACTCCCAAACTTCTGATTCAGAATCGGCATATGATTAGTAGTTTCGCATGTTGATGAAACCCCGAATATTAACCAGAAATATAATTTTCCCTTCTTATTTATATTTTTAGAAAGCAGTAACAACATTTGTAGGGAAATGCTTCTCAACTTTCGAACAAAAGAGAAACAGTTTCCTAGTTTCCTTCAGTATAAATACTCGTATAAGGACGCTTATAAAATACGCGTTTAGATGTTGCTTTAAAACGAAACATGAAACTATTTAGATCCTTTCACGTGTCACTATTTTTATTCAAAATACGAAAAAACATAATTTAATTGTTCACGCCCACAGGAAAATCCACCAAACAATCGATTTATGAATGCCTAATTGCGGAGAACGTCGAGACGCCCGTGTTGAAGGTTCTTCAGCAACACTTTGCGCTACAGCAGCAGTACGAGTATTCTCAATACAACGCCCAGTTTTTGGCCTGTTAGTATTTTTTCCACACTCGACACTAACCAGTTTCTTGGAATTTATTTCGGACGATTATTTGATGTTGCTTTTAAAGATCGATTATTTTCATAAAAAACTTCAATAATTTTAACGCGTTGTTCTATCGCGTATTGTACACCTGTGTGCTTGAAAAATGTCAAAGATTACATAAAAAAGGTCTAGGAATTATTCACTACTGACATATATGCGGCACTTTTGAACGACCCTTTACATACTATAATTTTGAAAAGAATAGAAAAGAGATTATCATAAAATATGGTTCACACTACATTTTTCATATAAAAAGCAAGTAAAACAAATTAACCCTTTTGGTAACAGAATTCAAGTTTAAAGTAGTCCGAAGGTCTGTCTAATAGAAGCGTAACCGCCATAGTTAGACATTATTTGACTCTTTGTGACTGTAACTATAAGTAAATTTCAACTTAGTATCTTTTAAGTGCTGCTTCAACTCTTGCCGATGCTGACTCGCAATTTTAAGTCCTACTCTTGAATGAAATCGGTAAATATGAAATTATATGAAATATCAACTGATGATAAAAAATAATAATAAAATTGTGGGATCTCACTACTCGCTTCATTCGTTTCTTTTTTTAAACGGTGGTATTTGCAACTGATGGTGTTTCTGAATCAGTGAAACCGCGCGAAAATTTTGCAATATGAGGGTAGTTCAACAAGTTCTGATATGAAACAAAATATGTGGTTTGTGTAAAAGAAAGATTTTTTTTGATTACCTTAACCTGGGGTAACACCACTGTAGAAATTTCAAAAAATTGATTTTTTTTTTATAAGCTTAAAAAATTCTTTGAACCTTTTAAAATACAGAACAAAAAGTTTTGTACGTTACCGAAGTTTATTTCATAAATATTTTAAGCTTTTTACCAAGCGTTAGTGACTGCTACCTAACGACTTCTCCAAATTTCCAAACTTTAAACGCGTTTTTCTCAAAACACGTTTTCTGAAATTGGCACGCAGCATAACTCAAACAATTTTAAATATTTTTAATCAGGTTTTTCACTACGTCTGTATAATAACCTTCTTAAGAGAAGAGCGTAGGGGATTTTCGTTAGATTTATTTAAACGATTGTTATAATTATTTAAGTGCCGTTTTTTTAGACCAAAATAGAGTTTTTTCCTTCAAATGCTTGCTAATTCCACAAAAATAAATATTTTTTAAATCCCCTACGTGTTTCTCTAGCTATTTTTATTTAGATTAAGAAAAAACATGTTTCTTTGTTCCAGATTAAAATTTGCACCCTCTGTGCTGCGTGCCGCGGAGCTCCTTCAAGAGAAACCACATTAAAAAAAATGTCTCCAATGCCGCCATTTTGTAAAATTTTTCGATCAAACTTTGTAGTTTTGTATTTTAGTATATAAGTAATAACTTCTCAAATCAGAGTGATTGTTTTCCCTTTCCTTCTATACAAAAAAATTCTTTAAAAATCGTGTTTATTTTACGCGTGTACAGTGGTGTTACCCCTTAACTCACTGCGGCCGCTTCTACTAAGTGGATTTGTGCGCGTCTACCATTTACTTAATTCAATTAATACTCAGTTGTATATATATAATTGGCGCGTACACCCTTTTTGGGTGTTTGGCCGAGCTCCTCCTCCTATTTGTGGTGTGCGTCTTGATGTTGTTCCGCAAATGGAGGGACCTACAGTTTCAAGCCGACTCCGAACGGCAGATATTTTTTATGAGGAGCTTTTTCATGGCAGAAATACACTCGAAGGTTTGCCATTGCCTGCCGAGGGGCGACCGCTATTAGAAAAATGTTTTTATTAATTTCGGTTTCACCGAGATTCGAACCAACGTTCTCTCTGTGAATTCCGAATGGTAATCACGCACCAACCCATTCGGCTACGGCGGCCGCAATACTCAGTTATTGTCAATAATAAAAAGGAGAAACATTTCATAACAACTTCTTCACCATTGACTCCTAAGCAGGAGAACTAAGAATTAAATCTCTTAGCTACACGGAAGTTAGATTACCAAGGATGATCGATTAAATTGCGATCTTTTCATCATGAGGTTTGGCCAATCTGCTATGGTGAAAAACAAAATTGCGCAAGGATGATCATGAATGATAGATTTACAGGGTTTGGCCATTAACTAAGGTGAAGAAGTAAATTGTGAGGGGAACTTGAGCTGGTACGTAACAAAAGATTTGGCAGCCGAACTTTGCACGATTATTTCATATCTATTCCCACACTCATCCAATAAGTCGTTTTTCAGACGGCAGCGAAGTGTCGTTGGTTGATTTTGTTCGTATATCAGTAACACAAGCTAAATTTGGTTAACACATCCCAAGTTACGTTAACCTATCATCTGATTCTGTCAAATTCGCCCAGAGCCGAATAACGGTCTGCTAAATACCACACCTATTTTCATCATGCGAGCAACTTCAGCTGCTACGCCACCTACACCACCTACACCACATCACCACATTTGCTTTTATGTTTGCGACTGTTCTATTAAGCAAATGATTCTAAAATTAATAGTAATTTTCAATTTTAAGACATTAAAAAAAATGATTTCCTCCAAAGCAGCCGGGCTCGAATATTTTTTGATTTTTTTTATTAAGATAAACTCAATTTTTTTTAGTTTTAGTTTTTCAGGGCGAAAATATTTTAAATAAAATTTGTAATTATTGCAACATACAATTATATTCACAATTTGGCCTTAGAAATTGTCAACTTCCACATCGAGTAATTTAAGAATCTAAACTTGGTTACAAAAATAATAAACTTTCTATAATACCGAACAAATCTTAATCGAAAAATGTATTAAACGTGAAAGGAGAAATAATGAACTAAGTTTTGCTGCTGCGGTCAAAATAATAGTAGCACGACATATTGTCAAGTTCTGAGAACATTTTTTTTACAATAGTTTTTTATTTAGGTTTTTTTATTTGAGTTTTTACATTTTTTATTTTTTTATTTTTATTTTTATGATAATAAAATTATAAGTAATCTCAAGCAAACGCAGCGCCAGCAGTAGTGTGTTGGATCAGATACGATGGAGTAGGTCGGTGTCCTTTAGAAATGTGTAAATTGTTTTTAGTGTTATCTTCAGTGGCATCTTTTAAAAGTTGAGAGGATCTGTGTCGCTGAAGTGGTGATGCCTTTGAGAAGCAAGTTCTGTGCAAGACACCAGTAGGTGATGCCCACTGACCCTGGCTTGGCAGAAGAGGCAGGTGTTGGATGTACTACCCTGTAATAGGTGTGCGCTAGTTACTATGGTGTGCCCAATACGGAGCCGTGTGTATGGGGTTGATGTGGTTGGTGGGTACCGAAGATGGATAGGCAGGTTTTGTATGTTTGGGCTTAATGTTCGAATAATGGTGTTTATAATACAACCATTCACGAAGTAACTTTGTTTGCCTCTATTCATGAATAAGTCGATATATGTCGCTGGGTAGGAAGACTTCGGATGTGATTGTTGGTGTAAGGGAAATGTCCTTGGCAATTATATCTGCCAGTGTGTTAATCTGAATGCCGGAATGCCCAGGTATTCACATAATTTTGATGCTGCTCCGATGGGAAATTAGTATGTCTTTCATACACTCGATGATTTTGCTTGACTTTTTGTGGTTTTGGATGGCTTGGAGCAGGACAAACTGTTGGAGCAAATTATATGTTTACGCTTACTTTTGGCGCAGCATTGCTTCAGCGGTGAGAATCGAACAGAATGAAAATAGAAGGCCGTACGTGATAACTTCCTGATTTTCCTTTACCACTGCGTAAGAAGTGTGGAATCCTTTTGACCCGTCAGTAAAACCCACTTCCACCCGCTAAATTTATAGTCTGCGATAGATTCGCAGAAATTAGCCCAATAAGCGGCGTTTGGAGTATTATCTTTCCGTAAATAAGCTAAGTCGTCGATAAAGGAGTTATTATTTTGTTATTTCTTTAAGAATACAGTTGAAACTACAAATACCCATATCACTTTAAAGTTTTAAACTTTGTACAAAATTAAAAAAAAATATTTTAATTAAAACTGGCTGCTTGTAATTTTTTGTACGTCGGTTATCTATAAATATTTTCATAACAGTGTCGAGGATTACAGGCAGAAAGCGTAAACCGCGGCGCGCTTAAAGAACTCCTTTAGTAGCTTTTCCTTTTTATTATCACTTTGATTAAATATCTGCGGATTTTAATAGGGGAGAGAACTAAACAAATTTCAAAAAAGATAAATTTGTGGAAGATAATCATACAGCTGTGTTCACAACAATAGCAGCGCGACATTTCTTCTTTTATTTAAACGTATTAAAAAGCAGTATCTAACATTTCATAGCTATTGCAAAGTTTTGCCTATTTATTTATTTTTTTTTTTTTTTTACAAAAATATCCTATATACTAATATACAATTCAAAGCTTCAAACTTTATGCAAAACTTACAGAAATTTAACAAATTATTTTAAATCTTAATCAAATTCTTTACAACTATTCCGAGCATGCAGTTTTATAGCCCATTAAATAAATCTAAAAAAAAAAATGAGGAAGTTTACAGCAACACTGCGCTACAGCAGCAATATTCGCAACAGATCGTTCAGTTTTGGTCCGCCATTCCATTCTAAATCGGATCGGCGTACCATTTATGGCTGTAGGGTGTGTAGAACCAAATGCCCTCTTCTTCCAACCAACCAACATCAGATGGCGCAGAGCTGCTTTCGTCCTCTGAGTTTGTGGATAACTCACTCCAATCTAATTGTGACGTGTCCCAGATCGCGTCTTCAATGTGCACTTCGCGAGCTGTGCTAAAGATTTGAGTCACTGCAGGTTCCTCGTCTCCTGGTGAACGCAGTCGGTCTATTGGAACACATCTTAGTCTATTCATGGTGTTGGCGTCTCCAGACGACGGATGATGTGTCGAAGGACTGCGCTCAACTGTGCGAGAAGAACCAGTGCCTTCGTCCACCCACAAAACGGCATCTTCTTTTTCGGTTGAATCCTCAACCGCAGGTGACTTGGGTGAAAATAAATCGTCCATTTCTTTGTTGGCCCTCGATGAAAAACTCACTAACTTAGAACGACTTAAATGCAACTCTTCTGAGCGCTGATTGAGCTGCCATTGCAATGGCTTGGCTTTATATACTCTATAGTTCTGCAGGTAATGCAAAGTTATTTTCACCGTCCCATGAATCCGCGTAAGATTATGGCAATAGTACAATCAAAACGGTAGTCCGTTGCAAACAGGAGGTAAAGAAACACATAAAACAAAAACAAAGAAACAGATCACTTGTACATTTAAAATAGAACTTCCCAAGAAAAAAACAAAAGATCAGTTGTTCTACTGATTATACCCTTTATAGTTGCACCTTTGCCTCAATAAAAAGGTTTTTTCGGTAGTCACCACATAAAAACAACGCAATTGTTAAGCTATTAAGCCGAAAGGAGTAGCAAGGACAACTGAGCCGCGCATATTTTGCCCAGCCACTAGCACAGCTATTGTGTTTTCGTGGGTATTACTTAATTAGCACTTGACGCGCGAGCACTTGTCCTTGGGGTGTTTTGGATTCGAGTATCCGCTACATACAAACAATGACATTTGTCTGTTTTGTGTAGAAACAGTTGTTGACATGTGCTTTTGTCGCCAAAACGGATTTGGAAAAACCATAAATATAAGAGTTTTTTTTGCAAGGATCCGTAAACGCAATAAAATAAATTACTTGACGAATAACCCGCCCTAAATTCGTAGTTAATTGATCCGTGTCAAAGGCAGCCTTCAAACTTATTTCTGAATTCACAAAAGACATCCTTACATACATACATATGCATGGTTGTTTGTAGAAATGAGATGCATCAACATGTATAGAAGTGTTGTTGTATCCTGTACTTACATCGCACACCGCATACTGCAGCAAAACGGCCAAGGCCTCGATACCTTCGTTGCGGTGCTCTTCCTGCAGTTGCGTCTGCTTCAGGTGCCGCTCGATCGCTTCATAGAACATCGACCGTTATACGAATGTCGATTCGAATGTTTCAAAAGCTGCAGCTCCGTCGCATCCTGCCGCTCAGCAACTCACTTCATAACGCAATTGTTAAGTCGAAAGGGGCAGCAAAGACAATTGAACCGCGAATATTTTGTCTAGAGTGAGAAGTTTCTAGACTAAATTTAGTTTTATTCAGCTTTTCGATTTTCTTTATTGAGGGATGGTTTAGTTGGGCGAAAATTGTTGTCCGTGAACTTTTATAACTATCGGTGTACTCACACCAATTTCGATCCTAATATCTTTAGATATTTCTCATTAATTTGGAATATTTGTAGTAATATTTTTATGTGAATCAAAGTTTGGAAAGGCAATTGTTCAGCTAGAACAAGAACATGCAACGTATATGTACTTATGTAGGCATACTAGGGTGGAGTGATGTTTTTAATCGCTCTTTGTAGACTATCAGAAAGTAGAAAGAGATTTGTTTAAAAATATTTGTATTGCCCAAAAGAACGAATCAAAATGTACTTTATGAACTAACGTTTTCGTGTACAAATTTTCAATTTTATGGTTTCTGACTATAAACTGCAAATTTCAAACCGGCGCATGGGTAAAAGTGCACGAAATACCAGATGCCGTATTTTTAAATAGAAAGCTTAGCTAATAATTTAATATGCACAGATTTGCATATAAATGGGTTCCACTATTTCAGTTGTTAATTGGGAGAAAACATTTTCATCAAAACCTGTTAGAGATAACTAAAAATCTAATACGCCAGACAACACTCCCAAACTTCTGATTCAGAATCGGCATATGATTAGTAGTTTCGCATGTTGATGAAACCCCGAATATTAACCAGAAATATAATTTTCCCTTCTTATTTATATTTTTAGAAAGCAGTAACAACATTTGTAGGGAAATGCTTCTCAACTTTCGAACAAAAGAGAAACAGTTTCCTAGTTTCCTTCAGTATAAATACTCGTATAAGGACGCTTATAAAATACGCGTTTAGATGTTGCTTTAAAACGAAACATGAAACTATTTAGATCCTTTCACGTGTCACTATTTTTATTCAAAATACGAAAAAACATAATTTAATTGTTCACGCCCACAGGAAAATCCACCAAACAATCGATTTATGAATGCCTAATTGCGGAGAACGTCGAGACGTCCGTGTTGAAGGTTCTTCAGCAACACTTTGCGCTACAGCAGCAGTACGAGTATTCTCAATACAACGCCCAGTTTTTGGCCTGTTAGTATTTTTTCCACACTCGACACTAACCAGTTTCTTGGAATTTATTTCGGACGATTATTTGATGTTGCTTTTAAAGATCGATTATTTTCATAAAAAACTTCAATAATTTTAACGCGTTGTTCTATCGCGTATTGTACACCTGTGTGCTTGAAAAATGTCAAAGATTACATAAAAAAGGTCTAGGAATTATTCACTACTGACATATATGCGGCACTTTTGAACGACCCTTTACATACTATAATTTTGAAAAGAATAGAAAAGAGATTATCATAAAATATGGTTCACACTACATTTTTCATATAAAAAGCAAGTAAAACAAATTAACCCTTTTGGTAACAGAATTCAAGTTTAAAGTAGTCCGAAGGTCTGTCTAATAGAAGCGTAACCGCCATAGTTAGACATTATTTGACTCTTTGTGACTGTAACTATAAGTAAATTTCAACTTAGTATCTTTTAAGTGCTGCTTCAACTCTTGCCGATGCTGACTCGCAATTTTAAGTCCTACTCTTGAATGAAATCGGTAAATATGAAATTATATGAAATATCAACTGATGATAAAAAATAATAATAAAATTGTGGGATCTCACTACTCGCTTCATTCGTTTCTTTTTTTAAACGGTGGTATTTGCAACTGATGGTGTTTCTGAATCAGTGAAACCGCGCGAAAATTTTGCAATATGAGGGTAGTTCAACAAGTTCTGATATGAAACAAAATATGTGGTTTGTGTAAAAGAAAGATTTTTTTTGATTGCCTTAACCTGGGGTAACACCACTGTAGAAATTTCAAAAAATTGATTTTTTTTTTATAAGCTTAAAAAATTCTTTGAACCTTTTAAAATACAGAACAAAAAGTTTTGTACGTTACCGAAGTTTATTTCATAAATATTTTAAGCTTTTTACCAAGCGTTAGTGACTGCTACCTAACGACTTCTCCAAATTTCCAAACTTTAAACGCGTTTTTCTCAAAACACGTTTTCTGAAATTGGCACGCAGCATAACTCAAACAATTTTAAATATTTTTAATCAGGTTTTTCACTACGTCTGTATAATAACCTTCTTAAGAGAAGAGCGTAGGGGATTTTCGTTAGATTTATTTAAACGATTGTTATAATTATTTAAGTGCCGTTTTTTTAGACCAAAATAGAGTTTTTTCCTTCAAATGCTTGCTAATTCCACAAAAATAAATATTTTTTAAATCCCCTACGTGTTTCTCTAGCTATTTTTATTTAGATTAAGAAAAAACATGTTTCTTTGTTCCAGATTAAAATTTGCACCCTCTGTGCTGCGTGCCGCGGAGCTCCTTCAAGAGAAACCACATTAAAAAAAATGTCTCCAATGCCGCCATTTTGTAAAATTTTTCGATCAAACTTTGTAGTTTTGTATTTTAGTATATAAGTAATAACTTCTCAAATCAGAGTGATTGTTTTCCCTTTCCTTCTATACAAAAAAATTCTTTAAAAATCGTGTTTATTTTACGCGTGTACAGTGGTGTTACCCCTTAACTCACTGCGGCCGCTTCTACTAAGTGGATTTGTGCGCGTCTACCATTTACTTAATTCAATTAATACTCAGTTATATATATATAATTGGCGCGTACACCCTTTTTGGGTGTTTGGCCGAGCTCCTCCTCCTATTTGTGGTGTGCGTCTTGATGTTGTTCCGCAAATGGAGGGACCTACAGTTTCAAGCCGACTCCGAACGGCAGATATTTTTTATGAGGAGCTTTTTCATGGCAGAAATACACTCGAAGGTTTGCCATTGCCTGCCGAGGGGCGACCGCTATTAGAAAAATGTTTTTATTAATTTCGGTTTCACCGAGATTCGAACCAACGTTCTCTCTGTGAATTCCGAATGGTAATCACGCACCAACCCATTCGGCTACGGCGGCCGCAATACTCAGTTATTGTCAATAATAAAAAGGAGAAACATTTCATAACAACTTCTTCACCATTGACTCCTAAGCAGGAGAACTA
Organism: Anastrepha ludens; assembly: GCF_028408465.1. Classification (NCBI taxonomy): domain Eukaryota; kingdom Metazoa; phylum Arthropoda; class Insecta; order Diptera; family Tephritidae; genus Anastrepha; species Anastrepha ludens. Next base: position 122,587,520 of record NC_071501.1, read on the forward strand.
AGAATTAAATCTCTTAGCTACACGGAAGTTAGATTACCAAGGATGATCGATTAAATTGCGATCTTTTCATCATGAGGTTTGGCCAATCTGCTATGGTGAAAAACAAAATTGCGCAAGGATGATCATGAATGATAGATTTACAGGGTTTGGCCATTAACTAAGGTGAAGAAGTAAATTGTGAGGGGAACTTGAGCTGGTACGTAACAAAAGATTTGGCAGCCGAACTTTGCACGATTATTTCATATCTATTCCCACACTCATCCAATAAGTCGTTTTTCAGACGGCAGCGAAGTGTCGTTGGTTGATTTTGTTCGTATATCAGTAACACAAGCTAAATTTGGTTAACACATCCCAAGTTACGTTAACCTATCATCTGATTCTGTCAAATTCGCCCAGAGCCGAATAACGGTCTGCTAAATACCACACCTATTTTCATCATGCGAGCAACTTCAGCTGCTACGCCACCTACACCACCTACACCACATCACCACATTTGCTTTTATGTTTGCGACTGTTCTATTAAGCAAATGATTCTAAAATTAATAGTAATTTTCAATTTTAAGACATTAAAAAAAATGATTTCCTCCAAAGCAGCCGGGCTCGAATATTTTTTGATTTTTTTTATTAAGATAAACTCAATTTTTTTTAGTTTTAGTTTTTCAGGGCGAAAATATTTTAAATAAAATTTGTAATTATTGCAACATACAATTATATTCACAATTTGGCCTTAGAAATTGTCAACTTCCACATCGAGTAATTTAAGAATCTAAACTTGGTTACAAAAATAATAAACTTTCTATAATACCGAACAAATCTTAATCGAAAAATGTATTAAACGTGAAAGGAGAAATAATGAACTAAGTTTTGCTGCTGCGGTCAAAATAATAGTAGCACGACATATTGTCAAGTTCTGAGAACATTTTTTTTACAATAGTTTTTTATTTAGGTTTTTTTATTTGAGTTTTTACATTTTTTATTTTTTTATTTTTATTTTTATGATAATAAAATTATAAGTAATCTCAAGCAAACGCAGCGCCAGCAGTAGTGTGTTGGATCAGATACGATGGAGTAGGTCGGTGTCCTTTAGAAATGTGTAAATTTTTTTTAGTGTTATCTTCAGTGGCATCTTTTAAAAGTCGAGAGGATCTGTGTCGCTGAAGTGGTGATGCCTTTGAGAAGCAAGTTCTGTGCAAGACACCAGTAGGTGATGCCCACTGACCCTGGCTTGGCAGAAGAGGCAGGTGTTGGATGTACTACCCTGTAATAGGTGTGCGCTAGTTACTATGGTGTGCCCAATACGGAGCCGTGTGTATGGCGTTGATGTGGTTGGTGGGTACCGAAGATGGATAGGCAGGTTTTGTATGTTTGGGCTTAATGTTCGAATAATGGTGTTTATAATACAACCATTCACGAAGTAACTTTGTTTGCCTCTATTCATGGATAAGTCGATATATGTCGCTGGGTAGGAAGACTTCGGATGTGATTGTTGGTGTAAGGGAAATGTCCTTGGCAATTATATCTGCCAGTGTGTTAATCTGAATGCCGGAATGCCCAGGTATTCACATAATTTTGATGCTGCTCCGATGGGAAATTAGTATGTCTTTCATACACTCGATGATTTTGCTTGACTTTTTGTGGTTTTGGATGGCTTGGAGCAGGACAAACTGTTGGAGCAAATTATATGTTTACGCTTACTTTTGGCGCAGCATTGCTTCAGCGGTGAGAATCGAACAGAATGAAAATAGAAGGCCGTACGTGATAACTTCCTGATTTTCCTTTACCACTGCGTAAGAAGTGTGGAATCCTTTTGACCCGTCAGTAAAACCCACTTCCACCCGTTAAATTTATAGTCTGCGATAGATTCGCAGAAATTAGCCCAATAAGCGGCGTTTGGAGTATTATCTTTCCGTAAATAAGCTAAGTCGTCGATAAAGGAGTTATTATTTTGTTATTTCTTTAAGAATACAGTTGAAACTACAAATACCCATATCACTTTAAAGTTTTAAACTTTGTACAAAATTAAAAAAAAATATTTTAATTAAAACTGGCTGCTTGTAATTTTTTGTACGTCGGTTATCTATAAATATTTTCATAACAGTGTCGAGGATTACAGGCAGAAAGCGTAAACCGCGGCGCGCTTAAAGAACTCCTTTAGTAGCTTTTCCTTTTTATTATCACTTTGATTAAATATCTGCGGATTTTAATAGGGGAGAGAACTAAACAAATTTCAAAAAAGATAAATTTGTGGAAGATAATCATACAGCTGTGTTCACAACAATAGCAGCGCGACATTTTTTCTTTTATTTAAACGTATTAAAAAGCAGTATCTAACATTTCATAGCTATTGCAAAGTTTTGCCTATTTATTTTTTTTTTTTTTTTGTTACAAAAATATCCTATATACTACAATTCAAAGCTTCAAACTTTATGCAAAACTTACAGAAATTTAACAAATTATTTTAAATCTTAATCAAATTCTTTACAACTATTCCGAGCATGCAGTTTTATAGCCCATTAAATAAATCTAAAAAAAAAATGAGGAAGTTTACAGCAACACTGCGCTACAGCAGCAATATTCGCAACAGATCGTTCAGTTTTGGTCCGCCATTCCATTCTAAATCGGATCGGCGTACCATTTATGGCTGTAGGCTTTTTTTTTTTTTTTTTTCGGGATGACGCCCATGAAGAGGAAACTCTCATGAGTACTGCTATACCGGCATAGCAGTATGCACGACTTGTAGCCTCACAGCTACACCTACGTACTAAACACCTCTCCACTCTACCACTCTCCCCGCGGAACTGTCCAGGAAGGAATTACCTCACGGGGCTGGTTAGCTCATAGGCTGCTAGTTACTTCGTCTACGAACCTCCGCGCGTCTTAGATCATTGTGGATATATTTTGCATGCGCGCAGATTCGCTTCCAGTTATCGCTCGATTTTAGCATAAAATCTATAATATTTTCTCCGTTTAAAATACCACAAGTTTCGGGAGCATAGCGTGGGCATTGGAACAAGACGTGATCAGCGTCTTCTTCCCTATCCGTGCAGATTGGGCAGTTTGGGGAACTGTCATGGCCGAATCTATGGAGGTATTTTCGAAATACTCCGTGCCCTGAAAGAAATTGGGTTAGGTGGAAGTTTGTTTCCCCATGCTTCCTTTCTAACCACGTCGTAAGGATGGGTATTAACCCATGCGTCCATCTACCTTTCGGTGATCTGTTCCACCGGTCTTGCCAGTGGGCGATCGAACGACGTCTTTCTTCCTCTGCAATAGTTTTACGACTTGCTCTACTGTCGTGTTCAGATAGCCTTATGTACACTCTCTGCATTTCTTTCGCCAAGATGTCCACGTTGACTAGCCCTGCTATAACGAAGGAAGCATCATCCGAAATTGTACGGAAGCCGCAGATAGTTCGCAAAGCGCTTAGCCGAAAGACGGCTGTCAGTTTTTTTGTGAAGCTATTTAAGTTCAGTGCATCAGCCCAGATCGGTGCGGCATACAAAAGAACCGAGCTGACTACCCTGCTATATAGCATTCTTTTGCTGTGGCTAGGTCCGCCATTGTTTGGCATGATTCGCGACAGGCAGACCTGCACACTCGATGCCTTCTTTACAGCGTACTCCAGGTGTGTTTTGAAGTTTAAACGGCTGTCAACCATCACTCCTAGGTATTTTATAGCAGGTTTTGAAGTAATGGTTACAGACCCAACATTTACACTTATAGTTTCTACTATCTTCCTGCTGCTTATTAGAACTACATCGGTCTTATGCTCAGCTAATTCCAGCTTCATAGACCTTAGCCAAGTCTTGATCCTGCTTACTGATTCGCTTGCGATCCTCTCAATTTCGTGGATATGTTTTGCTACCATTACCACCGCGATGTCATCCGCGAATCCAATGACTTTAGTTCTGGGGGGCATATTCAGTCTTAGAACCCCGTCGTACATTAGGTTCCATAGCAGTGGGCCCAGAACTGATCCTTGAGGAACCCCTGCTGATACGATATACTCCTCAACGCCTTTGTCACTTCTATACCTCAGTTTACGGTCCCTGAAATAGCTCTCAATTATTTTGATTATATAACTAGGCGACCCTATTTTTGCGAGGGTTTCTAGTATACGCTGCCAACTAGCTGTGTTAAAAGCATTTCTAACGTCCAGAGTTACCACAGCGCAATATTCTTTTTTCCCGCCGCGCCATCTCTTGCCTTCAATGGCTTCTGTTGCTAAATCTACCACGCATTTGATAGCATCCACTGTTGAGCGGGATTTTCTGAAGCCAAACTGGTAAGTGGATAGAATACCTTTGTCTTCAGCGAAAGACGACAGCCTGTCGCAAATAATTCTCTCCAGAATTTTCCCCATTGTGTCTAGTAGACATATTGGTCGGTAAGACTCGGGCTCGCCAGGCTTTTTGTTGCCCTTGGGTAAAAGCACAAGTGTTTGCTTCTTCCACCTCTTTGGGAAAGTGCCTTCGTTAAGGCAGGTTTGGAAGACTGCTTGAAATATGTCCGGACGTTTGGAAATTGCTAATTTCAGGGCTCTATTTGGTATGCCATCTGGGCCTGGAGCTTTCTTAGGCTTTATTTTGTTACACGCCGCCTGGAGTTCTTGCTCGGTGACACGAGGGATGTCGCTTGCTTCGTGTTGTATGCAGGATGGCAAAATGTTTTCGGATCTTTGAGGAAAAAGTAACAATTTTGCGCAGCCTAATTGGGCAAGTAATTTGGGGTGTGTGTACGCTTTTCGCTTTGGATAATACCACCCGGTACGCGGTGCCCCAGGGGTTGATATCAGCTTCCTCACAAAGCTTCTTGAAACTTTCTTGCTTGCTAGTTTTAATGGCTTTTTTTAGCGCCTGCCTGGCTGATCTAAGGTTTTGAACATTTTCAACAAAGTCAGGTCTCCCTCTACTGCGCTGCATCTTGCGTCTAGCGCGGAGGCATTGAGATCTTAGTGATTTGATATTTTCGTTCCACCAGTAGCATGGGTATATGTGTTGGTGCATTACTCGCCTGGGCATGGAGGCGTCGCAAGCTTCTCTTAGTCCTTCTACTAGGAGTTTCGTCCTATTCTCAGCAGAACCAGCAGGGGTTTGTAGTTGCTCAATCATATATGTTAGGGCTTCGCTATCAAGCATCGCGTCCTTCCACTTTGGACCTGTCGGCTTGGGTGCAATTTTAAGCCTCCTTTCATTGATGTCCATTATGATAGCTTGATGGTCACTGTGCGTGTAGCCCTCACTCACCCTCCATTTGATCTTTTGAGCAAGGGAATCATTTGCCAGGGTAATATCTATGACTGACCCTATTCCCATCTTAGGGTAGGTGAAAGTTGACCCGCTATTTAGAACAGTAATGTTTTGTTTGTGCGCCGGCTACCCCATTCGGTTGCCCAGGCGTTGAAATCGCCCGCTATTATTAAAGGCGATTTTCCACTAGCTTCCAGAACAATGTTTTGAAGAAGCTGTTCGTACTGCACTGTAGTCAAACTGGGTCTTGCGTAGCAACTGACGAAATTGATTCCATTTATTTTGGATCGCACGAACCCTTCGCCAGCGCTATTATTCTCTTGGAAAGCGAGCTCTCCACAAAGCCAGATGGCCGCGCAGTTTTTGCTGTCAGAGGCCCAAGTGCTGTGGCTTTCACACCTGTAGGGCTCACTTATAATGGCAATATCCGCTTTAATTTCTTTAACTCTTTGTGATAATAGGTCTTGGGCGGCCTCACAGTGGTTAAGATTTATCTGAACAATTCTCATTTGCTTTTATTTGTTAGAGCTCTCCTGAATGCAGGGCACCTATAGCTCCCGGTAATATGGTTGATGTTCTCCCTTCTGTCAGTCTCGCAGAGCACACATTTCGGGCTATTTTGACAATCCTTAGCGAAGTGACCGTCAGCACCACATTTCCTGCACTGCTTAGATCTATCGAAAGAACTAGCACAGGTGCGCGACATGTGGCCGTATTCTAGGCATCTATAGCATCTTTGTAAAGAGACACGTTCTCGTAAGCGACAGACGACCCATCCAATTTTGACTTTGCCAATCTCCATTAGCTTTTTGGCTTTCAGAGCTGGCAGGCTAATGGTGGCCGTTTGAGTGCCCGCATAGGCTGCTCGGAGTCCAGTTATATCTGCCAACTCCACGTCGTCAAAACCAGGCAAAGATTTGATCGCGTTATGCACCTCTTCCTTGGAGGTCACTTCATCGATATCCTTGCATTCTATTGTGATGCGATGAGTAAGCGCCTTCACCGTTGCTTCGCTACCTAGGGTGGCACCCACGATAGTTTTGAAATCAGTAGATTTTTTACACGATTTCGTCAGTTCGATTAAGAGATCGCCTTTTTGGGTTCTCCTTATTTTCGAAACTGATTCAGCGAAATTCTTGAATTTTTCGTCGCTTTTCACTTTCTTTAAAATATCAGCGTAAGAACAGTTACCCGTTTTTTCAATTATTATGGCATCGGGTCTTACTCTTCCCGTACTTTTACTAATACCTTGTTTGGCCTTTTTTGGGTTTTTGTTTTTTACCAGTGTCCACTCATTTGTTGGCTTCTGCTGGACTGGGTGAGAAGAAGCTGGTACATGAACTTTCACCACCGATTGCGTTCTTCTCACTCCTTCTGCTTTTTCCGTTTTACCTCTCGGAGAATCCTCAGTGCTAGCCTTTTGGCGTTTAGTTCCTGTTGCATTTCTTGGCCTGGGTGACGTTTGTGTACTATTCTCATGGCAGGGCATCCCCCTTGAGTTGCAACGACATTTTTCTGCGGCAGCCCGTTGGTAGAGGGATTTTATGCTAAATATAACGTCCCTCATAGGTTGATGGATGGTACGGCGCTTTCCTTCGTTTTCGTTTAGCATGTTCACGAGGGCTATTACTTGTTCCCCCAGCTTGCTAAACGAGTTTTTCGTTTCCAGATCTTGTTTCTGTGCTGATCTGTTAGTGGGTGAGCCAGCACCCGTAATGCTCTGTGGCTCTTCGACTCGGCAAGTCCGGTCCGTAGGAGATCTTGCCGGTGAATGAGCCAGGCGTGAGCTTTTCTTGAAGGGATCTATGTCCTCCGAGGCAAGCTTGTTTTGTTTTTCTTTGTTGTTTTGATCTTTCTTGTTTAGATCAATGGTTTCGTTTGCTTTTTTTGTGTTTAATTGCTCCATATTTTAGTTTTTGGGTCCCCACTCAGAGCCGTTATCTTTACTCGTATGCGTAGTTACCTATTTGATCCCATGGTTATCTATGTAAACAGGGAGGCCATGCGAGGGTTGACACAATCTCTTATGAAGAATTGTGTTCAGAGCCAGATCGGTATTAGTCAGGATTAAATCAACTGAGCCTACGCGGCCAACTTAATGACAACGAATAGAGAGCGTTTTCTGAGTCCTGCCATGGTTTTAACGGGACGGGGGCAAACTTGGCATTAGCCTGAAAGCCATTTCTGCAGATTGTCACACCTGCATACTCAGGTAACAGAATACCAAACTCACCAGCTCAAAGCGAACATTTCAAAAGTGGGTTTCCAGTATACCATTAAGTTAAAACCTTACTGGGCTCGGTTCTAACATGTTAAAATAAGCTTGTGGCAACTTTGGTTATTAGTTGAATGTATTATAATATTTTACTAATAACATATCTATCTTCTTTAGGTAACAGTTTAGCTAATTGCAACTTCTTCTACTTTTCCTACTGGGTTGTCGTGCACGATTCCTAGTGGGTTACATTTAATAGTATGTACGTGTATGTGTACCAAGCAATAAAGAGGATACAAATTTGTATTAGGTTCTCGTGCCGTTTAAGAGCGAGCATAGCGATTAAACATATGATAACGCCATCAGCCGGCATCGATTGTGTATGGTATTTCTACCTACAACAACTTCAGCGACTTAAGCAGTATACATGCCCGCTATGTACGCGCATGAACACAATCGAGTGTTAGGAGTAACAAACTAGTGCTACTAAACTTAACGTGAGGAATTTACATAATATAGAAAACCCAACAAACCCAACCTTGACCACTAAATAAGAACTGTGATGACGTTAACACACACAAAACTTTTTTTTTTTATCCAACGACAGCTGCAGTAACTGAAGCGGTATACAGGCAGACGTTACAAATGTCTAATGTAGAGTATATACTACTTTATCTACTTTTCCTACCGGGATGATGTGCACGATTCCTACTGGGTTACTCGGACAACGGTTCGTCATTGTATATAAACATATTTATGTACGTGTGGGTGTACGAGACAAACAAATTTTAAAACAATAATACAAGCTCTCTTTGATTATCATGCTATTTGAGAGCATATGTATGAGGATGCGAACAAGGAGGAGGCAGACTAAGCCTAATCGTGAGGTATTGACCTAACGAGCACAACATTGACTACACAGTAACAACAATAGTATTACTGACCGCTCAATAAGAACAGAAATGACTTTGAAGCATACAATAGCAAATTGCTACTGCCAGGTTCAGCGTGAGGAGTGAACTTAGAAAGAAAGAGATGCTTAATTGGCTCTTTTTTTTTTTTTTTTTTTTTTTTTTTTTTGTGTTTTTGTTTGCCGCCTTTGTTTACCACCGTTATGCATTCTCTCAGCACTGAGAGGCTTTGTGAAGGCTTTGACGAATTGAAATAGGTTATATTTCAATACAAAAACAAATCACAGGAAACAAATGGCAAAATATTATTAAACTGATATTTATAATACTTAGCTTATTTTTGTTTCCATATTTCAGCAGGCTCACTAAAGCACACTTAGATACACATTCCCACACTTATTTTCTTAATTTCAGCGTTTCGCACCACTGATATTTTAAAAATTAAGCACCACTTTCTAACTCACGTCCACTCGCGACCACCTCACACGTGTGTCTCCCCACACTGTAGGCTGTAGGCTGTGTAGAACCAAATGCCCTCTTCTTCCAACCAACCAACATCAGATGGCGCAGAGCTGCTTTCGTCCTCTGAGTTTGTGGATAACTCACTCCAATCTAATTGTGACGTGTCCCAGATCGCGTCTTCAATGTGCACTTCGCGAGCTGTGCTAAAGATTTGAGTCACTGCAGGTTCCTCGTCTCCTGGTGAACGCAGTCGGTCTATTGGAACACATCTTAGTCTATTCATGGTGTTGGCGCCTCCAGACGACGGATGATGTGTCGAAGGACTGCGCTCAACTGTGCGAGAAGAACCAGTGCCTTCGTCCACCCACAAAACGGCATCTTCTTTTTCGGTTGAATCCTCAACCGCAGGTGACTTGGGTGAAAATAAATCGTCCATTTCTTTGTTGGCCCTCGATGAAAAACTCACTAACTTAGAACGACTTAAATGCAACTCTTCTGAGCGCTGATTGAGCTGCCATTGCAATGGCTTGGCTTTATATACTCTATAGTTCTGCAGGTAATGCAAAGTTATTTTCACCGTCCCATGAATCCGCGTAAGATTATGGCAATAGTACAATCAAAACGGTAGTCCGTTGCAAACAGGAGGTAAAGAAACACATAAAACAAAAACAAAGAAACAGATCACTTGTACATTTAAAATAGAACTTCCCAAGAAAAAAACAAAAGATCAGTTGTTCTACTGATTATACCCTTTATAGTTGCACCTTTGCCTCAATAAAAAGATTTTTTCGGTAGTCACCACATAAAAACAACGCAATTGTTAAGCTATTAAGCCGAAAGGAGTAGCAAGGACAACTGAGCCGCGCATATTTTGCCCAGCCACTAGCACAGCTATTGTGTTTTAGTGTGTATTACTTAATTAGCACTTGACGCGCGAGCACTTGTCCTTGGGGTGTTTTGGATTCGAGTATCCGCTACATACAAACAATGACATTTGTCTGTTTTGTGTAGAAACAGTTGTTGACATGTGATTTTGTCGCCAAAACGGATTTGGAAAAACCATAAATATAAGAGTTTTTTTTGCAAGGATCCGTAAACGCAATAAAATAAATTACTTGACGAATAACCCGCCCTAAATTCGTAGTTAATTGATCCGTGTCAAAGGCAGCCTTCAAACTTATTTCTGAATTCACAAAAGACATCCTTACATACATACATATGCATGGTTGTTTGTAGAAATGAAATGCATCAACATGTATAGAAGTGTTGTTGTATCCTGTACTTAGATCGCACACCGCATACTGCAGCAAAACGGCCAAGGCCTCGATACCTTCGTTGCGGTGCTCTTCCTGCAGTTGCGTCTGCTTCAGGTGCCGCTCGATCGCTTCATAGAACATCGACCGTTATACGAATGTCGATTCGAATGTTTCAAAAGCTGCAGCTCCGTCGCATCCTGCCGCTCAGCAACTCACTTCATAACGCAATTGTTAAGTCGAAAGGGGCAGCAAAGACAATTGAACCGCGAATATTTTGTCTAGAGTAAGAAGTTTCTAGACTAAATTTAGTTTTATTCAGCTTTTCGATTTTCTTTATTGAGGGATGGTTTAGTTGGGCGAAAATTGTTGTCCGTGAACTTTTATAACTATCGGTGTACTCACACCAATTTCGATCCTAATATCTTTAGATATTTCTCATTAATTTGGAATATTTGTAGTAATATTTTTATGTGAATCAAAGTTTGGAAAGGCAATTGTTCAGCTAGAACAAGAACATGCAACGTATATGTACTTATGTAGGCATACTAGGGTGGAGTGATGTTTTTTAATCGCTCTTTGTAGACTATCAGAAAGTAGAAAGAGATTTGTTTAAAAATATTTGTATTGCCCAAAAGAACGAATCATAATGTACTTTATGAACTAACGTTTTCGTGTACAAATTTTCAATTTTATGGTTTCTGACTATAAACTGCAAATTTCAAACCGGCGCATGGGCAAAAGTGCACGAAATACCAGATGCCGTATTTTTAAATAGAAAGCTTAGCTAATAATTTAATATGCACAGATTTGCATATATATGGGTTCCACTATTTCAGTTGTTAATTGGGAGAAAACATTTTCATCAAAACCTGTTAGAGATAACTAAAAATCTAATACGCCAGACAACACTCCCAAACTTCTGATTCAGAATCGGCATATGATTAGTAGTTTCGCATGTTGATGAAACCCCGAATATTAACCAGAAATATAATTTTCCCTTCTTATTTATATTTTTAGAAAGCAGTAACAACATTTGTAGGGAAATGCATTCTCAACTTTCGAACAAAAGAGAAACAGTTTCCTAGTTTCCTTCAGTATAAATACTCGTATAAGGACGCTTATAAAATACGCGTTTAGATGTTGCTTTAAAACGAAACATGAAACTATTTAGATCCTTTCACGTGTCACTATTTTTATTCAAAATACGAAAAAACATAATTTAATTGTTCACGCCCACAGGAAAATCCACCAAACAATCGATTTATGAATGCCTAATTGCGGAGAACGTCGAGACGTCCATGTTGAAGGTTCTTCAGCAACACTTTGCGCTACAGCAGCAGTACGAGTATTCTCAATACAACGCCCAGTTTTTGGCCTGTTAGTATTTTTTCCACACTCGACACTAACCAGTTTCTTGGAATTTATTTCGGACGATTATTTGATGTTGCTTTTAAAGATCGATTATTTTCATAAAAAACTTCAATAATTTTAACGCGTTGTTCTATCGCGTATTGTACACCTGTGTGCTTGAAAAATGTCAAAGATTACATAAAAAAGGTCTAGGAATTATTCACTACTGACATATATGCGGCACTTTTGAACGACCCTTTACATACTATAATTTTGAAAAGAATAGAAAAGAGATTATCATAAAATATGGTTCACACTACATTTTTCATATAAAAAGCAAGTAAAACAAATTAACCCTTTTGGTAACAGAATTCAAGTTTAAAGTAGTCCGAAGGTCTGTCTAATAGAAGCGTAACCGCCATAGTTAGACATTATTTGACTCTTTGTGACTGTAACTATAAGTAAATTTCAACTTAGTATCTTTTAAGTGCTGCTTCAACTCTTGCCGATGCTGACTCGCAATTTTAAGTCCTACTCTTGAATGAAATCGGTAAATATGAAATTATATGAAATATCAACTGATGATAAAAAATAATAATAAAATTGTGGGATCTCACTACTCGCTTCATTCGTTTCTTTTTTTAAACGGTGGTATTTGCAACTGATGGTGTTTCTGAATCAGTGAAACCGCGCGAAAATTTTGCAATATGAGGGTAGTTCAACAAGTTCTGATATGAAACAAAATATGTGGTTTGTGTAAAAGAAAGATTTTTTTTGATTACCTTAACCTGGGGTAACACCACTGTAGAAATTTCAAAAAATAGATTTTTTTTTATAAGCTTAAAAAATTCTTTGAACCTTTTAAAATACAGAACCTTTATACGTTACCGAAGTTTATTTCATAAATATTTTAAGCTTTTTACCAAGCGTTAGTGACTGCTACCTAACGACTTCTCCAAATTTCCAAACTTTAAACGCGTTTTTCTCAAAACACGTTTTCTGAAATTGGCACGCAGCATAACTCAAACAATTTTAAATATTTTTAATCAGGTTTTTCACTACGTCTGTATAATAACCTTCTTAAGAGAAGAGCGTAGGGGATTTTCGTTAGATTTATTTAAACGATTGTTATAATTATTTAAGTGCCGTTTTTTAGACCAAAATAGAGATTTTTCCTTCAAATGCTTGCTAATTCCACAAAAATAAATATTTTTTAAATCCCCTACGTGTTTCTCTAGCTATTTTTATTTAGATTAAGAAAAAACATCTTTCTTTGTTCCAGATTAAAATTTGCACCCTCTGTGCTGCGTGCCGCGGAGCTCCTTCAAGAGAAACCACATTAAAAAAATGTCTCCAATGCCGCCATTTTGTAAAATTTTTCGATCAAACTTTGTAGTTTTGTATTATAGTATATAAGTAATAACTTCCCAAATCAGAGTGATTGTTTTCCCTTTCCTTCTATACAAAAAAATTCTTTAAAAATCGTGTTTATTTTACGCGTGTACAGTGGTGTTACCCCTTAACTCACTGCGGCCGCTTCTACTAAGTGGATTTGTGCGCGTCTACCATTTACTTAATTCAATTAATACTCAGTTATATATATATAATTGGCGCGTACACCCTTTTTGGGTGTTTGGCCGAGCTCCTCCTCCTATTTGTGGTGTGCGTCTTGATGTTGTTCCGCAAATGGAGGGACCTACAGTTTCAAGCCGACTCCGAACGGCAGATATTTTTTATGAGGAGCTTTTTCATGGCAGAAATACACTCGAAGGTTTGCCATTGCCTGCCGAGGGGCGACCGCTATTAGAAAAATGTTTTTATTAATTTCGGTTTCACCGAGATTCGAACCAACGTTCTCTCTGTGAATTCCGAATGGTAATCACGCACCAACCCATTCGGCTACGGCGGCCGCAATACTCAGTTATTGTCAATAATAAAAAGGAGAAACATTTCATAACAACTTCTTCACCATTGACTCCTAAGCAGGAGAACTAAGAATTAAATCTCTTAGCTACACGGAAGTTAGATTACCAAGGATGATCGATTAAATTGCGATCTTTTCATCATGAGGTTTGGCCAATCTGCTATGGTGAAAAACAAAATTGCGCAAGGATGATCATGAATGATAGATTTACAGGGTTTGGCCATTAACTAAGGTGAAGAAGTAAATTGTGAGGGGAACTTGAGCTGGTACGTAACAAAAGATTTGGCAGCCGAACTTTGCACGATTATTTCATATCTATTCCCACACTCATCCAATAAGTCGTTTTTCAGACGGCAGCGAAGTGTCGTTGGTTGATTTTGTTCGTATATCAGTAACACAAGCTAAATTTGGTTAACACATCCCAAGTTACGTTAACCTATCATCTGATTCTGTCAAATTCGCCCAGAGCCGAATAACGGTCTGCTAAATACCACACCTATTTTCATCATGCGAGCAACTTCAGCTGCTACGCCACCTACACCACCTACACCACATCACCACATTTGCTTTTATGTTTGCGACTGTTCTATTAAGCAAATGATTCTAAAATTAATAGTAATTTTCAATTTTAAGACATTAAAAAAAATGATTTCCTCCAAAGCAGCCGGGCTCGAATATTTTTTGATTTTTTTTATTAAGATAAACTCAATTTTTTTTAGTTTTAGTTTTTCAGGGCGAAAATATTTTAAATAAAATTTGTAATTATTGCAACATACAATTATATTCACAATTTGGCCTTAGAAATTGTCAACTTCCACATCGAGTAATTTAAGAATCTAAACTTGGTTACAAAAATAATAAACTTTCTATAATACCGAACAAATCTTAATCGAAAAATGTATTAAACGTGAAAGGAGAAATAATGAACTAAGTTTTGCTGCTGCGGTCAAAATAATAGTAGCACGACATATTGTCAAGTTCTGAGAACATTTTTTTTACAATAGTTTTTTATTTAGGTTTTTTTATTTGAGTTTTTACATTTTTTATTTTTTTATTTTTATTTTTATGATAATAAAATTATAAGTAATCTCAAGCAAACGCAGCGCCAGCAGTAGTGTGTTGGATCAGATACGATGGAGTAGGTCGGTGTCCTTTAGAAATGTGTAAATTTTTTTTAGTGTTATCTTCAGTGGCATCTTTTAAAAGTCGAGAGGATCTGTGTCGCTGAAGTGGTGATGCCTTTGAGAAGCAAGTTCTGTGCAAGACACCAGTAGGTGATGCCCACTGACCCTGGCTTGGCAGAAGAGGCAGGTGTTGGATGTACTACGCTGTAATAGGTGTGCGCTAGTTACTATGGTGTGCCCAATACGGAGCCGTGTGTATGGCGTTGATGTGGTTGGTGGGTACCGAAGATGGATAGGCAGGTTTTGTATGTTTGGGCTTAATGTTCGAATAATGGTGTTTATAATACAACCATTCACGAAGTAACTTTGTTTGCCTCTATTCATGAATAAGTCGATATATGTCGCTGGGTAGGAAGACTTCGGATGTGATTGTTGGTGTAAGGGAAATGTCCTTGGCAATTATATCTGCCAGTGTGTTAATCTGAATGCCGGAATGCCCAGGTATTCACATAATTTTGATGCTGCTCCGATGAGAAATTAGTATGTCTTTCATACACTCGATGATTTTGCTTGACTTTTTGTGGTTTTGGATGGCTTGGAGCAGGACAAACTGTTGGAGCAAATTATATGTTTACGCTTACTTTTGGCGCAGCATTGCTTCAGCGGTGAGAATCGAACAGAATGAAAATAGAAGGCCGTACGTGATAACTTCCTGATTTTCCTTTACCACTGCGTAAGAAGTGTGGAATCCTTTTGACCCGTCAGTAAAACCCACTTCCACCCGCTAAATTTATAGTCTGCGATAGATTCGCAGAAATCAGCCCAATAAGCGGCGTTTGGAGTATTATCTTTCCGTAAATAAGCTAAGTCGTCGATAAAGGAGTTATTATTTTGTTATTTCTTTAAGAATACAGTTGAAACTACAAATACCCATATCACTTTAAAGTTTTAAACTTTGTACAAAATTAAAAAAAAATATTTTAATTA
Source organism: Anastrepha ludens (assembly GCF_028408465.1). Taxonomy (NCBI): domain Eukaryota; kingdom Metazoa; phylum Arthropoda; class Insecta; order Diptera; family Tephritidae; genus Anastrepha; species Anastrepha ludens. Next base: position 122,602,998 of record NC_071501.1, read on the forward strand.
AAACTGGCTGCTTGTAATTTTTTGTACGTCGGTTATCTATAAATATTTTCATAACAGTGTCGAGGATTACAGGCAGAAAGCGTAAACCGCGGCGCGCTTAAAGAACTCCTTTAGTAGCTTTTCCTTTTTATTATCACTTTGATTAAATATCTGCGGATTTTAATAGGGGAGAGAACTAAACAAATTTCAAAAAAGATAAATTTGTGGAAGATAATCATACAGCTGTGTTCACAACAATAGCAGCGCGACATTTTTTCTTTTATTTAAACGTATTAAAAAGCAGTATCTAACATTTCATAGCTATTGCAAAGTTTTGCCTATTTATTTATTTTTTTTTTTTTTTTTACAAAAATATCCTATATACTACAATTCAAAGCTTCAAACTTTATGCAAAACTTACAGAAATTTAACAAATTATTTTAAATCTTTCTAAATCTTAATCAAATTCTTTACAACTATTCCGAGCATGCAGTTTTATAGCCCATTAAATAAATCTAAAAAAAAAAAGAGGAAGTTTACAGCAACACTGCGCTACAGCAGCAATATTCGCAACAGATCGTTCAGTTTTGGTCCGCCATTCCATTCTAAATCGGATCGGCGTACCATTTATGGCTGTAGGGTGTGTAGAACCAAATGCCCTCTTCTTCCAACCAACCAACATCAGATGGCGCAGAGCTGCTTTCGTCCTCTGAGTTTGTGGATAACTCACTCCAATCTAATTGTGACGTGTCCCAGATCGCGTCTTCAATGTGCACTTCGCGAGCTGTGCTAAAGATTTGAGTCACTGCAGGTTCCTCGTCTCCTGGTGAACGCAGTCGGTCTATTGGAACACATCTTAGTCTATTCATGGTGTTGGCGTCTCCAGACGACGGATGATGTGTCGAAGAACTGCGCTCAACTGTGCGAGAAGAACCAGTGCCTTCGTCCACCCACAAAACGGCATCTTCTTTTTCGGTTGAATCCTCAATCGCAGGTGACTTGGGTGAAAATAAATCGTCCATTTCTTTGTTGGCCCTCGATGAAAAACTCACTAACTTAGAACGACTTAAATGCAACTCTTCTGAGCGCTGATTGAGCTGCCATTGCAATGGCTTGGCTTTATATACTCTATAGTTCTGCAGGTAATGCAAAGTTATTTTCACCGTCCCATGAATCCGCGTAAGATTATGGCAATAGTACAATCAAAACGGTAGTCCGTTGCAAACAGGAGGTAAAGAAACACATAAAACAAAAACAAAGAAACAGATCACTTGTACATTTAAAATAGAACTTCCCAAGAAAAAAACAAAAGATCAGTTGTTCTACTGATTATACCCTTTATAGTTGCACCTTTGCCTCAATAAAAAGGTTTTTTCGGTAGTCACCACATAAAAACAACGCAATTGTTAAGCTATTAAGCCGAAAGGAGTAGCAAGGACAACTGAGCCGCGCATATTTTGCCCAGCCACTAGCACAGCTATTGTGTTTTAGTGGGTATTACTTAATTAGCACTTGACGCGCGAGCACTTGTCCTTGGGGTGTTTTGGATTCGAGTATCCGCTACATACAAACAATGACATTTGTCTGTTTTGTGTAGAAACAATTGTTGACACGTGCTTTTGTCGCCAAAACGGATTTGGAAAAACCATAAATATAAGAGTTTTTTTTGCAAGGATCCGTAAACGCAATAAAATAAATTACTTGACGAATAACCCGCCCTAAATTCGTAGTTAATTGATCCGTGTCAAAGGCAGCCTTCAAACTTATTTCTGAATTCACAAAAGACATCCTTACATACATACATATGCATGGTTGTTTGTAGAAATGAGATGCATCAACATGTATAGAAGTGTTGTTGTATCCTGTACTTAGATCGCACACCGCATACTGCAGCAAAACGGCCAAGGCCTCGATACCTTCGTTGCGGTGCTCTTCCTGCAGTTGCGTCTGCTTCAGGTGCCGCTCGATCGCTTCATAGAACATCGACCGTTATACGAATGTCGATTCGAATGTTTCAAAAGCTGCAGCTCCGTCGCATCCTGCCGCTCAGCAACTCACTTCATAACGCAATTGTTAAGTCGAAAGGGGCAGCAAAGACAATTGAACCGCGAATATTTTGTCTAGAGTAAGAAGTTTCTAGACTAAATTTAGTTTTATTCAGCTTTTCGATTTTCTTTATTGAGGGATGGTTTAGTTGGGCGAAAATTGTTGTCCGTGAACTTTTATAACTATCGGTGTACTCACACCAATTTCGATCCTAATATCTTTAGATATTTCTCATTAATTTGGAATATTTGTAGTAATATTTTTATGTGAATCAAAGTTTGGAAAGGCAATTGTTCAGCTAGAACAAGAACATGCAACGTATATGTACTTATGTAGGCATACTAGGGTGGAGTGATGTTTTTAATCGCTCTTTGTAGACTATCAGAAAGTAGAAGGAGATTTGTTTAAAAATATTTGTATTGCCCAAAAGAACGAATCATAATGTACTTTATGAACTAACGTTTTCGTGTACAAATTTTCAATTTTATGGTTTCTGACTATAAACTGCAAATTTCAAACCGGCGCATGGGCAAAAGTGCACGAAATACCAGATGCCGTATTTTTAAATAGAAAGCTTAGCTAATAATTTAATATGCACAGATTTGCATATATATGGGTTCCACTATTTCAGTTGTTAATTGGGAGAAAACATTTTCATCAAAACCTGTTAGAGATAACTAAAAATCTAATACGCCAGACAACACTCCCAAACTTCTGATTCAGAATCGGCATATGATTAGTAGTTTCGCATGTTGATGAAACCCCGAATATTAACCAGAAATATAATTTTCCCTTCTTATTTATATTTTTAGAAAGCAGTAACAACATTTGTAGGGAAATGCATTCTCAACTTTCGAACAAAAGAGAAACAGTTTCCTAGTTTCCTTCAGTATAAATACTCGTATAAGGACGCTTATAAAATACGCGTTTAGATGTTGCTTTAAAACGAAACATGAAACTATTTAGATCCTTTCACGTGTCACTATTTTTATTCAAAATACGAAAAAACATAATTTAATTGTTCACGCCCACAGGAAAATCCACCAAACAATCGATTTATGAATGCCTAATTGCGGAGAACGTCGAGACGTCCATGTTGAAGGTTCTTCAGCAACACTTTGCGCTACAGCAGCAGTACGAGTATTCTCAATACAACGCCCAGTTTTTGGCCTGTTAGTATTTTTTCCACACTCGACACTAACCAGTTTCTTGGAATTTATTTCGGACGATTATTTGATGTTGCTTTTAAAGATCGATTATTTTCATAAAAAACTTCAATAATTTTAACGCGTTGTTCTATCGCGTATTGTACACCTGTGTGCTTGAAAAATGTCAAAGATTACATAAAAAAGGTCTAGGAATTATTCACTACTGACATATATGCGGCACTTTTGAACGACCCTTTACATACTATAATTTTGAAAAGAATAGAAAAGAGATTATCATAAAATATGGTTCACACTACATTTTTCATATAAAAAGCAAGTAAAACAAATTAACCCTTTTGGTAACAGAATTCAAGTTTAAAGTAGTCCGAAGGTCTGTCTAATAGAAGCGTAACCGCCATAGTTAGACATTATTTGACTCTTTGTGACTGTAACTATAAGTAAATTTCAACTTAGTATCTTTTAAGTGCTGCTTCAACTCTTGCCGATGCTGACTCGCAATTTTAAGTCCTACTCTTGAATGAAATCGGTAAATATGAAATTATATGAAATATCAACTGATGATAAAAAATAATAATAAAATTGTGGGATCTCACTACTCGCTTCATTCGTTTCTTTTTTTAAACGGTGGTATTTGCAACTGATGGTGTTTCTGAATCAGTGAAACCGCGCGAAAATTTTGCAATATGAGGGTAGTTCAACAAGTTCTGATATGAAACAAAATATGTGGTTTGTGTAAAAGAAAGATTTTTTTTGATTACCTTAACCTGGGGTAACACCACTGTAGAAATTTCAAAAAATTGATTTTTTTTTTATAAGCTTAAAAAATTCTTTGAACCTTTTAAAATACAGAACAAAAAGTTTTATACGTTACCGAAGTTTATTTCATAAATATTTTAAGCTTTTTACCAAGCGTTAGTGACTGCTACCTAACGACTTCTCCAAATTTCCAAACTTTAAACGCGTTTTTCTCAAAACACGTTTTCTGAAATTGGCACGCAGCATAACTCAAACAATTTTAAATATTTTTAATCAGGTTTTTCACTACGTCTGTATAATAACCTTCTTAAGAGAAGAGCGTAGGGGATTTTCGTTAGATTTATTTAAACGATTGTTATAATTATTTAAGTGCCGTTTTTTTAGACCAAAATAGAGTTTTTTCCTTCAAATGCTTGCTAATTCCACAAAAATAAATATTTTTTAAATCCCCTACGTGTTTCTCTAGCTATTTTTATTTAGATTAAGAAAAAACATGTTTCTTTGTTCCAGATTAAAATTTGCACCCTCTGTGCTGCGTGCCGCGGAGCTCCTTCAAGAGAAACCACATTAAAAAAAATGTCTCCAATGCCGCCATTTTGTAAAAATTTTCGATCAAACTTTGTAGTTTTGTATTTTAGTATATAAGTAATAACTTCCCAAATCAGAGTGATTGTTTTCCCTTTCCTTCTATACAAAAAAATTCTTTAAAAATCGTGTTTATTTTACGCGTGTACAGTGGTGTTACCCCTTAACTCACTGCGGCCGCTTCTACTAAGTGGATTTGTGCGCGTCTACCATTTACTTAATTCAATTAATACTCAGTTATATATATATAATTGGCGCGTACACCCTTTTTGGGTGTTTGGCCGAGCTCCTCCTCCTATTTGTGGTGTGCGTCTTGATGTTGTTCCGCAAATGGAGGGACCTACAGTTTCAAGCCGACTCCGAACGGCAGATATTTTTTATGAGGAGCTTTTTCATGGCAGAAATACACTCGGAGGTTTGCCATTGCCTGCCAAGGGGCGACCGCTATTAGAAAAATGTTTTTATTAATTTCGGTTTCACCGAGATTCGAACCAACGTTCTCTCTGTGAATTCCGAATGGTAATCACGCACCAACCCATTCGGCTACGGCGGCCGCAATACTCAGTTATTGTCAATAATAAAAAGGAGAAACATTTCATAACAACTTCTTCACCATTGACTCCTAAGCAGGAGAACTAAGAATTAAATCTCTTAGCTACACGGAAGTTAGATTACCAAGGATGATCGATTAAATTGCGATCTTTTCATCATGAGGTTTGGCCAATCTGCTATGGTGAAAAACAAAATTGCGCAAGGATGATCATGAATGATAGATTTACAGGGTTTGGTCATTAACTAAGTTTTTTTTTTTTTTTTTTGTATTAACGCATCTTAAAGTATAGGCAGAATAACGTTTAGAAATTACAACTAGTACAACGGAATAAAGATACTAACGAGCAATTTTTATTGAACATATATATTAAAAAAGGAAAAAACTAAGATGCCTCAATATTCACAAATTCATTATGAATGTATAAATATATAAGGTACAGCTGCTACTGGGTGCCCATCTGGTCTAAAACTGTTTTACGCTTGAGCCGCCGACGATGAGTATTTGGCTGAAGCAAAGCCAATGCTTCAGCGTTGACATGTGTACTTAAACGTTGTCTGTGAGCCATGGCGTACTTTTTCGCCACGTCAGTGATGGGTAAGATACCAAGATCACGATGGAGGTCGAGATTTCTCACATAGTATGGAGCATTGACGATGTTGCGCAACACTTTATTTTGGAATCGTTGGATAACAGTCATGCAAGATTCGCTTGAGCATCCCCATAGCTGAATGCCATACGTCCAGACCGGTTTGAGTATTTGATTATATAGCAGTAGTTTGTTGTTCGTTGACAGAATAGAGTGTCTGCCAATAAGATAAAGAAGGTTTTTTGTTTTTAATTCCAGCTCTTTACGCTTTTTCTTGACATGCGCCCTCCAACGCAGTTTAGCATCAAGGGTTATACCAAGATATTTTGCCTCGTTGACGTACGGTATATTTACGCTGTTTATGTAGACTGGCTTGTAAATTGTTTTTTTCAGGCCGAATACAATGTGAACTGATTTGGAGTTATTTAATTTGATACGCCATTTTTTCGCCCATGTTGCAATAGAACTCACCGCTGATTGCAATTTCGTCGTTGTAGTCTCTATCACTTCTCCAACTGCTAGGATAGCCGTGTCATCTGCAAAGGTTGCGGTAACGTGTTGCTCGTGAACCGGTAAGTCGTACGTATACAAGAGGTACAAGAGAGGGCCTAGGATGCTTCCTTGAGGTACCCCCGCGCGTGCTTTTTGCAATGAGGAATAGGCGTTGTCAAGTCTGACACGAAAGTATCTGCCATCAAGGTAGGAAGAAAGGATTTCGCAATAATTCCTGGGCAAAATCAATTTTAGTTTGTGGAGTAAGCCCGTATGCCAAACTTTGTCAAACGCCTGCGAGACGTCAAGGAACACCGCTGCGCAAACTTTGTTTTCCTCTATCGCGCACTCTATGGTTCTAACAACTCTGTGAACTTGGTCGATAGTGGAGTGATTTTTTCGAAAGCCAAATTGGTGCGTTGGAATAACTCTCTTGTTTTCTATAATCGGCAACATTCGAGTCAGTAGCAGTCGTTCAAAAAGTTTGGACAGCATTGGTAGCAGAGAAATAGGTCGGTATGAAGACACATCATTTGGCGATTTTCCGGCTTTCAGAATCATAATTACTTCTGCTGTCTTCCAGTACATAGGAACATATTTTAACAAAAAACACAAATTAATCAATTGAGACAGACAAGTAACACAATTAATGGGCAATCTCTGAAGAATTTCTGCAGTTATGAGGTCGAAACCAGGCGTTTTTTTCGCTTTCATTTTGAAAATTTCGCTCATTACTTCTTCGTTACTAACTGGCTCAATGCTGACATCGCTTTCAATCCAATTTGACGAGATGTCAATATCTTCAGATCCATCATTGGCACAGAAGGTTTTACAAAGATTCTCTGCAAATAAATTTGCTTTTTGCTCATTGGATTTTGCCCATTGGGTGTCGTTTATTTTGATGGGTGCTATGTGTTTTATCGGTCGGTTATATGACTTTGCTGCCTTCCATAAAGAGTAGTCTGTGGATTTATCAGATGTGAGGCTCTTAAGAAATCGATTGAAATTATCATTTTTAAATGTCTGAATTTGAATGTGTAGTTGTTTTGTTGTTTGGTTGAGTTTCAATTTGTCCTCAGGATATCTGGTTTGCTGCCAACGACGTCTAAGTTTTCGTTTTTTATTTATCAGCAACTTGATATATGATGGGTATTTTTTCTTGTTTGATGTGACTTCTTGCTGGGGCGTACTGTTCCAAGCTGCGTTTTGAATTATTTGCGTGAACTGAAGCACGGCATCATCAAGATCATCAACAGTCACGATATGGCCGGTGTCTACCACTACAGCTTGTAATTGCAGTTGGAAGTACTTCCAGTCGGTGAAGTTATTAAATAGACGAGGAGACGTTTTATTTAGTACCGCATTCCCTGATATTTCTAAAAGGATCGGTGAGTGGTCAGAGTTCAGATCGAAGCCTTCGGAAATAGAAAGATGGTTTGCGGGAATATTTTTGAAGACAAAAAAGTCAATCAAATCAGGTACTTTGTTGGTGTCTGTAGGCCAATATGTTGGCTTGCCAGTTGAAATTATTTCGCAACCTCTTTGTCTTATGGCTTTAAACATTTCGCGCCCTTTCGTTGTTGTAAGCCTAGACCCCCAATGTACGTGCTTAGCGTTGAAATCGCCTCCTATAATAAAACGTCCTTTGTATCTTTCGATGAGAGATACGTAATCTTCAGATTTTAGTTGATGTCTGGGTGGGCTGTATAAAGCTGTTAGTAATATTTGTTGCTCGAAGGCCTCGACAGAAACGGAAGTTGTTTGAAATTCCTCGGCGCTGAGTTGGTCTTCCAAGTGGTGGGTTATATTATTTTTTATGAGAACGGCGCTGCCACCTCTTGCACAATTGTTGGGGTGAATAGTATGGATAGGGAATAATGTTTAAAATTCAAATATGAATGCCTTGTGAAGTGTGTTTCAGCTATTAGGCATACATCAATTTCGTCGTTGTTTAGCAGAACTTCTAGCTCTGTTTGGTGTTTAGCTAGACCGTTGGCATTCCATAATATTATTTTTAGTGTTTTATTCATAGTCAAAAAATTGCATGTTTTGTTCAAGGGCACACAAGCGTTTTTCAATTGATTTGAAGATTTGGCTTTGTTCATTTAATTTGCTTAATATAGCTGAAAGGGGATTTTGCACAATAGGTTCGTTCGGTAATAAATTTTTGGTAATTTGTGCGTATGTAGCCGGTTTATTTATTATAGGGATTTTTGTCGGATTATTTGTAAGACTTGTAGTAGTTGTAGCACGTTTTGGGATTGTTTGTTGTTTGTTTGTACTATTTACTGGTTTTGAATTTTGGGATCGCTTTTTCGTTCTAATCTTTTGGAGTTCTTTCGCCACTATACAGCCTCTGTAATTTGCAGGGTGGGACTCTCCGCAGTTACAACACTTTGGGCTTTCTAGCTCAGTTTTTTTGCAATCAATGGTGGCATGCTTACCTGCACATTTGACGCATCGTGAGGGTTTCCCGCAAAAGTTTTTAGTATGGCCAAAAGATTGGCATTTTTTACACTGCGGTATCGGATTTGTAGATTTGACAGGTTCAACTTTTACTATGGTGTTCAATATATTTTGAATTCCGTAAATATTTTTCACATCTTCAGACGGATCGAAGGTGATGAGAAACATTTCGAGTGGTTCCTTTGTTTTCCACTTGAGTTTGTTTATGGCGCTTAAAGCATTTAGCCCTTGTGATTTTAAGTCATTCACTATTAAATCGCTGTCGCAGGAATGGTGAAGATTTTTAATTATTACCTTGATAGGTCTATTTAGCTTATTCTCATAGCTGTGCCAAGGAATATTTTCATTTGACAACAATTTTGTTACAGACCGATAGTCATACGAATCGAACGTTATTACTTTGCATGCATCGTTGTTTAAAAGTTTAATGAAAAATTTATTTTTTATTGTGGCAATAAGTTGACTATGAAGTTTTTTAAAATCATTATTACCATTGATAATTATTGGAGGAGGACGAGGTATTTTATTAACTTGTTCCGTTTTTGTTGGTTTTGTTGAATCATTAGCACTACTTGTAGATTTTGATGGTGTTAACTAAGGTGAAGAAGTAAATTGTGAGGGGAACTTGAGCTCGTACGTAACAAAAGATTTGGCAGCCGAACTTTGCACGATTATTTCATATCTATTCCCACACTCATCCAATAAGTCGTTTTTCAGACGGCAGCGAAGTGTCGTTGGTTGATTTTGTTCGTATATCAGTAACACAAGCTAAATTTGGTTAACACATCCCAAGTTACGTTAACCTATCATCTGATTCTGTCAAATTCGCCCAGAGCCGAATAACGGTCTGCTAAATACCACACCTATTTTCATCATGCGAGCAACTTCAGCTGCTACGCCACCTACACCACCTACACCACATCACCACATTTGCTTTTATGTTTGCGACTGTTCTATTAAGCAAATGATTCTAAAATTAATAATAATTTTCAATTTTAAGACATTAAAAAAAATGATTTCCTCCAAAGCAGCCGGGCTCGAATATTTTTTGATTTTTTTTATTAAGATAAACTCAATTTTTTTTAGTTTTAGTTTTTCAGGGCGAAAATATTTTAAATAAAATTTGTAATTATTGCAACATACAATTATATTCACAATTTGGCCTTAGAAATTGTCAACTTCCACATCGAGTAATTTAAGAATCTAAACTTGGTTACAAAAATAATAAACTTTCTATAATACCGAACAAATCTTAATCGAAAAATGTATTAAACGTGAAAGGAGAAATAATGAACTAAGTTTTGCTGCTGCGGTCAAAATAATAGTAGCACGACATATTGTCAAGTTCTGAGAACATTTTTTTTACAATAGTTCTTTATTTAGGTTTTATTATTTGAGTTTTTGCATTTTTTATATTTTTATTTTTATTTTTATGATAATAAAATTATAAGTAATCTCAAGCAAACGCAGCGCCAGTAGTAGTGTGTTGGATCAGATACGATGGAGTAGGTCGGTGTCCTTTAGAAATGTGTAAATTTTTTTTAGTGTTATCTTCAGTGGCATCTTTTAAAAGTTGAGAGGATCTGTGTCGCTGAAGTGGTGATGCCTTTGAGAAGCAAGTTCTGTGCAAGACACCAGTAGGTGATGCCCACTGACCCTGGCTTGGCAGAAGAGGCAGGTGTTGGATGTACTACCCTGTAATAGGTGTGCGCTAGTTACTATGGTGTGCCCAATACGGAGCCGTGTGTATGGGGTTGATGTGGTTGGTGGGTACCGAAGATGGATAGGCAGGTTTTGTATGTTTGGGCTTAATGTTCGAATAATGGTGTTTATAATACAACCATTCACGAAGTAACTTTGTTTGCCTCTATTCATGAATAAGTCGATATATGTCGCTGGGTAGGAAGACTTCGGATGTGATTGTTGGTGTAAGGGAAATGTCCTTGGCAATTATATCTGCCAGTGTGTTAATCTGAATGCCGGAATGCCCAGGTATTCACATAATTTTGATGCTGTTCCGATGGGAAATTAGTATGTCTTTCATACACTCGATGATTTTGCTTGACTTTTTGTGGTTTTGGATGGCTTGGAGCAGGACAAACTGTTGGAGCAAATTATATGTTTACGCTTACTTTTGGCGCAGCATTGCTTCAGCGGTGAGAATCGAACAGAATGAAAATAGAAGGCCGTACGTGATAACTTCCTGATTTTCCTTTACCACTGCGTAAGAAGTGTGGAATCCTTTTGACCCGTCAGTAAAACCCACTTCCACCCGCTAAGTTTATAGTCTGCGATAGATTCGCAGAAATTAGCCCAATAAGCGGCGTTTGGAGTATTATCTTTCCGTAAATAAGCTAAGTCGTCGATAAAGGAGTTATTATTTTGTTATTTCTTTAAGAATACAGTTGAAACTACAAATACCCATATCACTTTAAAGTTTTAAACTTTGTACAAAATTAAAAAAAAATATTTTAATTAAAACTGGCTGCTTGTAATTTTTTGTACGTCGGTTATCTATAAATATTTTCATAACAGTGTCGAGGATTACAGGCAGAAAGCGTAAACCGCGGCGCGCTTAAAGAACTCCTTTAGTAGCTTTTCCTTTTTATTATCACTTTGATTAAATATCTGCGGATTTTAATAGGGGAGAGAACTAAACAAATTTCAAAAAAGATAAATTTGTGGAAGATAATCATACAGCTGTGTTCACAACAATAGCAGCGCGACATTTTTTCTTTTATTTAAACGTATTAAAAATCAGTATCTAACATTTCATAGCTATTGCAAAGTTTTGCCTATTTATTCATTTTTTTTTTTTTTTTTACAAAAATATCCTATATACTACAATTCAAAGCTTCAAACTTTATGCAAAACTTACAGAAATTTAACAAATTATTTTAAATCTTTCTAAATCTTAATCAAATTCTTTACAACTATTCCGAGCATGCAGTTTTATAGCCCATTAAATAAATCTAAAAAAAAAAAAGAGGAAGTTTACAGCAACACTGCGCTACAGCAGCAATATTCGCAACAGATCGTTCAGTTTTGGTCCGCCATTCCATTCTAAATCGGATCGGCGTACCATTTATGGCTGTAGGCTGTGTAGAACCAAATGCCCTCTTCTTCCAACCAACCAACATCAGATGGCGCAGAGCTGCTTTCGTCCTCTGAGTTTGTGGATAACTCACTCCAATCTAATTGTGACGTGTCCCAGATCGCGTCTTCAATGTGCACTTCGCGAGCTGTGCTAAAGATTTGAGTCACTGCAGGTTCCTCGTCTCCTGGTGAACGCAGTCGGTCTATTGGAACACATCTTAGTCTATTCATGGTGTTGGCGTCTCCAGACGACGGATGATGTGTCGAAGGACTGCGCTCAACTGTGCGAGAAGAACCAGTGCCTTCGTCCACCCACAAAACGGCATCTTCTTTTTCGGTTGAATCCTCAACCGCAGGTGACTTGGGTGAAAATAAATCGTCCATTTCTTTGTTGGCCCTCGATTAAAACTCACTAACTTAGAACGACTTAAATGCAACTCTTCTGAGCGCTGACTGAGCTGCCATTGCAATGGCTTGGCTTTATATACTCTATAGTTCTGCAGGTAATGCAAAGTTATTTTCACCGTCCCATGAATCCGCGTAAGATTATGGCAATAGTACAAACAAAACGGTAGTCCGTTGCAAACAGGAGGTAAAGAAACACATAAAACAAAAACAAAGAAACAGATCACTTGTACATTTAAAATAGAACTTCCCAAGAAAAAAACAAAAGATCAGTTGTTCTACTGATTATACCCTTTATAGTTGCACCTTTGCCTCAATAAAAAGGTTTTTTCGGTAGTCACCACATAAAAACAACGCAATTGTTAAGCTATTAAGCCGAAAGGAGTAGCAAGGACAACTGAGCCGCGCATATTTTGCCCAGCCACTAGCACAGCTATTGTGTTTTAGTGTGTATTACTTAATTAGCACTTGACGAGCGAGCACTTGTCCTTGGGGTGTTTTGGATTCGAGTATCCGCTACATACAAACAATGACATTTGTCTGTTTTGTGTAGAAACAATTGTTGACACGTGCTTTTGTCGCCAAAACGGATTTGGAAAAACCATAAATATAAGAGTTTTTTTTGCAAGGATCCGTAAACGCAATAAAATAAATTACTTGACGAATAACCCGCCCTAAATTCGTAGTTAATTGATCCGTGTCAAAGGCAGCCTTCAAACTTATTTCTGAATTCACAAAAGACATCCTTACATACATACATATGCATGGTTGTTTGTAGAAATGAGATGCATCAACATGTATAGAAGTGTTGTTGTATCCTGTACTTACATCGCACACCGCATACTGCAGCAAAACGGCCAAGGCCTCGATACCTTCGTTGCGGTGCTCTTCCTGCAGTTGCGTCTGCTTCAGGTGCCGCTCGATCGCTTCATAGAACATCGACCGTTATACGAATGTCGATTCGAATGTTTCAAAAGCTGCAGCTCCGTCGCATCCTGCCGCTCAGCAACTCACTTCATAACGCAATTGTTAAGTCGAAAGGGGCAGCAAAGACAATTGAACCGCGAATATTTTGTCTAGAGTAAGAAGTTTCTAGACTAAATTTAGTTTTATTCAGCTTTTCGATTTTCTTTATTGAGGGATGGTTTAGTTGGGCGAAAATTGTTGTCCGTGAACTTTTATAACTATCGGTGTACTCACACCAATTTCGATCCTAATATCTTTAGATATTTCTCATTAATTTGGAATATTTGTAGTAATATTTTTATGTGAATCAAAGTTTGGAAAGGCAATTGTTCAGCTAGAACAAGAACATGCAACGTATATGTACTTATGTAGGCATACTAGGGTGGAGTGATGTTTTTTAATCGCTCTTTGTAGACTATCAGAAAGTATATTAGAAAGAGATTTGTTTAAAAATATTTGTATTGCCCAAAAGAACGAATCATAATGTACTTTATGAACTAACGTTTTCGTGTACAAATTTTCAATTTTATGGTTTCTGACTATAAACTGCAAATTTCAAACCGGCGCATGGGTAAAAGTGCACGAAATACCAGATGCCGTATTTTTAAATAGAAAGCTTAGCTAATAATTTAATATGCACAGATTTGCATATATATGGGTTCCACTATTTCAGTTGTTAATTGGGAGAAAACATTTTCATCAAAACCTGTTAGAGATAACTAAAAATCTAATACGCCAGACAACACTCCCAAACTTCTGATTCAGAATCGGCATATGATTAGTAGTTTCGCATGTTGATGAAACCCCGAATATTAACCAGAAATATAATTTTCCCTTCTTATTTATATTTTTAGAAAGCAGTAACAACATTTGTAGGGAAATGCATTCTCAACTTTCGAACAAAAGAGAAACAGTTTCCTAGTTCCCTTCAGTATAAATACTCGTATAAGGACGCTTATAAAATACGCGTTTAGATGTTGCTTTAAAACGAAACATGAAACTATTTAGATCCTTTCACGTGTCACTATTTTTATTCAAAATACGAAAAAACATAATTTAATTGTTCACGCCCACAGGAAAATCCACCAAACAATCGATTTATGAATGCCTAATTGCGGAGAACGTCGAGACGTCCATGTTGAAGGTTCTTCAGCAACACTTTGCGCTACAGCAGCAGTACGAGTATTCTCAATACAACGCCCAGTTTTTGGCCTGTTAGTATTTTTTCCACACTCGACACTAACCAGTTTCTTGGAATTTATTTCGGACGATTATTTGATGTTGCTTTTAAAGATCGATTATTTTCATAAAAAACTTCAATAATTTTAACGCGTTGTTCTATCGCGTATTGTACACCTGTGTGCTTGAAAAATGTCAAAGATTACATAAAAAAGGTCTAGGAATTATTCACTACTGACATATATGCGGCACTTTTGAACGACCCTTTACATACTATAATTTTGAAAAGAATAGAAAAGAGATTATCATAAAATATGGTTCACACTACATTTTTCATATAAAAAGCAAGTAAAACAAATTAACCCTTTTGGTAACAGAATTCAAGTTTAAAGTAGTCCGAAGGTCTGTCTAATAGAAGCGTAACCGCCATAGTTAGACATTATTTGACTCTTTGTGACTGTAACTATAAGTAAATTTCAACTTAGTATCTTTTAAGTGCTGCTTCAACTCTTGCCGATGCTGACTCGCAATTTTAAGACCTACTCTTGAATGAAATCGGTAAATATGAAATTATATGAAATATCAACTGATGATAAAAAATAATAATAAAATTGTGGGATCTCACTACTCGCTTCATTCGTTTCTTTTTTTAAACGGTGGTATTTGCAACTGATGGTGTTTCTGAATCAGTGAAACCGCGCGAAAATTTTGCAATATGAGGGTAGTTCAACAAGTTCTGATATGAAACAAAATATGTGGTTTGTGTAAAAGAAAGATTTTTTTTGATTACCTTAACCTGGGGTAACACCACTGTAGAAATTTCAAAAAATTGATTTTTTTTTTATAAGCTTAAAAAATTCTTTGAACCTTTTAAAATACAGAACAAAAAGTTTTATACGTTACCGAAGTTTATTTCATAAATATTTTAAGCTTTTTACCAAGCGTTAGTGACTGCTACCTAACGACTTCTCCAAATTTCCAAACTTTAAACGCGTTTTTCTCAAAACACGTTTTCTGAAATTGGCACGCAGCATAACTCAAACAATTTTAAATATTTTTAATCAGGTTTTTCACTACGTCTGTATAATAACCTTCTTAAGAGAAGAGCGTAGGGGATTTTCGTTAGATTTATTTAAACGATTGTTATAATTATTTAAGTGCCGTTTTTTTAGACCAAAATAGAGTTTTTTCCTTCAAATGCTTGCTAATTCCACAAAAATAAATATTTTTTAAATCCCCTACGTGTTTCTCTAGCTATTTTTATTTAGATTAAGAAAAAACATCTTTCTTTGTTCCAGATTAAAATTTGCACCCTCTGTGCTGCGTGCCGCGGAGCTCCTTCAAGAGAAACCACATTAAAAAAATGTCTCCAATGCCGCCATTTTGTAAAATTTTTCGATCAAACTTTGTAGTTTTGTATTATAGTATATAAGTAATAACTTCCCAAATCAGAGTGATTGTTTTCCCTTTCCTTCTATACAAAAAAATTCTTTAAAAATCGTGTTTATTTTACGCGTGTACAGTGGTGTTACCCCTTAACTCACTGCGGCCGCTTCTACTAAGTGGATTTGTGCGCGTCTACCATTTACTTAATTCAATTAATACTCAGTTATATATATATAATTGGCGCGTACACCCTTTTTGGGTGTTTGGCCGAGCTCCTCCTCTTATTTGTGGTGTGCGTCTTGATGTTGTTCCGCAAATGGAGGGACCTACAGTTTCAAGCCGACTCCGAACGGCAGATATTTTTTATGAGGAGCTTTTTCATGGCAGAAATACACTCGGAGGTTTGCCATTGCCTGCCAAGGGGCGACCGCTATTAGAAAAATGTTTTTATTAATTTCGGTTTCACCGAGATTCGAACCAACGTTCTCTCTGTGAATTCCGAATGGTAATCACGCACCAACCCATTCGGCTACGGCGGCCGCAATACTCAGTTATTGTCAATAATAAAAAGGAGAAACATTTCATAACAACTTCTTCACCATTGACTCCTAAGCAGGAGAACTAAGAATTAAATCTCTTAGCTACACGGAAGTTAGATTACCAAGGATGATCGATTAAATTGCGATCTTTTCATCATGACGTTTGGCCAATCTGCTATGGTGAAAAACAAAATTGCGCAAGGATGATCATGAATGATAGATTTACAGGGTTTGGTCATTAACTAAGTTTTTTTTTTTTTTTTTTTGTATTAACGCATCTTAAAGTATAGGCAGAATAACGTTTAGAAATTACAACTAGTACAACGGAATAAAGATACTAACGAGCAATTTTTATTGAACATATATATTAAAAAAGGAAAAAACTAAGATGCCTCAATATTCATAAATTCATTATGAATGTATAAATATATAAGGTACAGCTGCTACTGGGTGCCCATCTGGTCTAAAACTGTTTTACGCTTGAGCCGCCGACGATGAGTATTTGGCTGAAGCAAAGCCAATGCTTCAGCGTTGACATGTGTACTTAAACGTTGTCTGTGAGCCATGGCGTACTTTTTCGCCACGTCAGTGATGGGTAAGATACCAAGATCACGATGGAGGTCGAGATTTCTCACATAGTATGGAGCATTGACGATGTTGCGCAACACTTTATTTTGGAATCGTTGGATAACAGTCATGCAAGATTCGCTTGAGCATCCCCATAGCTGAATGCCATACGTCCAGACCGGTTTGAGTATTTGATTATATAGCAGTAGTTTGTTGTTCGTTGACAGAATAGAGTGTCTGCCAATAAGATAAAGAAGGTTTTTTGTTTTTAATTCCAGCTCTTTACGCTTTTTCTTGACATGCGCCCTCCAACGCAGTTTAGCATCAAGGGTTATACCAAGATATTTTGCCTCGTTGACGTACGGTATATTTACGCTGTTTATGTAGACTGGCTTGTAAATTGTTTTTTTCAGGCCGAATACAATGTGAACTGATTTGGAGTTATTTAATTTGATACGCCATTTTTTCGCCCATGTTGCAATAGAACTCACCGCTGATTGCAATTTCGTCGTTGTAGTCTCTATCACTTCTCCAACTGCTAGGATAGCCGTGTCATCTGCAAAGGTTGCGGTAACGTGTTGCTCGTGAACCGGTAAGTCGTACGTATACAAGAGGTACAAGAGAGGGCCTAGGATGCTTCCTTGAGGTACCCCCGCGCGTGCTTTTTGCAATGAGGAATAGGCGTTGTCAAGTCTGACACGAAAGTATCTGCCATCAAGGTAGGAAGAAAGGATTTCGCAATAATTCCTGGGCAAAATCAATTTTAGTTTGTGGAGTAAGCCCGTATGCCAAACTTTGTCAAACGCCTGCGAGACGTCAAGGAACACCGCTGCGCAAACTTTGTTTTCCTCTATCGCGCACTCTATGGTTCTAACAACTCTGTGAACTTGGTCGATAGTGGAGTGATTTTTTCGAAAGCCAAATTGGTGCGTTGGAATAACTCTCTTGTTTTCTATAATCGGCAACATTCGAGTCAGTAGCAGTCGTTCAAAAAGTTTGGACAGCATTGGTAGCAGAGAAATAGGTCGGTATGAAGACACATCATTTGGCGATTTTCCGGCTTTCAGAATCATAATTACTTCTGCTGTCTTCCAGTACATAGGAACATATTTTAACAAAAAACACAAATTAATCAATTGAGACAGACAAGTAACACAATTAATGGGCAATCTCTGAAGAATTTCTGCAGTTATGAGGTCGAAACCAGGCGTTTTTTTCGCTTTCATTTTGAAAATTTCGCTCATTACTTCTTCGTTACTAACTGGCTCAATGCTGACATCGCTTTCAATCCAATTTGACGAGATGTCAATATCTTCAGATCCATCATTGGCACAGAAGGTTTTACAAAGATTCTCTGCAAATAAATTTGCTTTTTGCTCATTGGATTTTGCCCATTGGGTGTCGTTTATTTTGATGGGTGCTATGTGTTTTATCGGTCGGTTATATGACTTTGCTGCCTTCCATAAAGAGTAGTCTGTGGATTTATCAGATGTGAGGCTCTTAAGAAATCGATTGAAATTATCATTTTTAAATGTCTGAATTTGAATGTGTAGTTGTTTTGTTGTTTGGTTGAGTTTCAATTTGTCCTCAGGATATCTGGTTTGCTGCCAACGACGTCTAAGTTTTCGTTTTTTATTTATCAGCAACTTGATATATGATGGGTATTTTTTCTTGTTTGATGTGACTTCTTGCTGGGGCGTACTGTTCCAAGCTGCGTTTTGAATTATTTGCGTGAACTGAAGCACGGCATCATCAAGATCATCAACAGTCACGATATGGCCGGTGTCTACCACTACAGCTTGTAATTGCAGTTGGAAGTACTGCCAGTCGGTGAAGTTATTAAATAGACGAGGAGACGTTTTATTTAGTACCGCATTCCCTGATATTTCTAAAAGGATCGGTGAGTGGTCAGAGTTCAGATCGAAGCCTTCGGAAATAGAAAGATGGTTTGCGGGAATATTTTTGAAGACAAAAAAGTCAATCAAATCAGGTACTTTGTTGGTGTCTGTAGGCCAATATGTTGGCTTGCCAGTTGAAATTATTTCGCAACCTCTTTGTCTTATGGCTTTAAACATTTCGCGCCCTTTCGTTGTTGTAAGCCTAGACCCCCAATGTACGTGCTTAACGTTGAAATCGCCTCCTATAATAAAACGTCCTTTGTATCTTTCGATGAGAGATACGTAATCTTCAGATTTTAGTTGATGTCTGGGTGGGCTGTATAAAGCTGTTAGTAATATTTGTTGCTCGAAGGCCTCGACAGAAACGGAAGTTGTTTGAAATTCCTCGGCGCTGAGTTGGTCTTCCAAGTGGTGGGTTATATTATTTTTTATGAGAACGGCGCTGCCACCTCTTGCACAATTGTTGGGGTGAATAGTATGGATAGGGAATAATGTTTAAAATTCAAATATGAATGCCTTGTGAAGTGTGTTTCAGCTATTAGGCATACATCAATTTCGTCGTTGTTTAGCAGAACTTCTAGCTCTGTTTGGTGTTTAGCTAGACCGTTGGCATTCCATAATATTATTTTTAGTGTTTTATTCATAGTCAAAAAATTGCATGTTTTGTTCAAGGGCACACAAGCGTTTTTCAATTGATTTGAAGATTTGGCTTTGTTCATTTAATTTGCTTAATATAGCTGAAAGGGGATTTTGCACAATAGGTTCGTTCGGTAATAAATTTTTGGTAATTTGTGCGTATGTAGCCGGTTTATTTATTATAGGGATTTTTGTCGGATTATTTGTAAGACTTGTAGTAGTTGTAGCACGTTTTGGGATTGTTTGTTGTTTGTTTGTACTATTTACTGGTTTTGAATTTTGGGATCGCTTTTTCGTTCTAATCTTTTGGAGTTCTTTCGCCACTATACAGCCTCTGTAATTTGCAGGGTGGGACTCTCCGCAGTTACAACACTTTGGGCTTTCTAGCTCAGTTTTTTTGCAATCAATGGTGGCATGCTTACCTGCACATTTGACGCATCGTGAGGGTTTCCCGCAAAAGTTTTTAGTATGGCCAAAAGATTGGCATTTTTTACACTGCGGTATCGGATTTGTAGATTTGACAGGTTCAACTTTTACTATGGTGTTCAATATATTTTGAATTCCGTAAATATTTTTCACATCTTCAGACGGATCGAAGGTGATGAGAAACATTTCGAGTGGTTCCTTTGTTTTCCACTTGAGTTTGTTTATGGCGCTTAAAGCATTTAGCCCTTGTGATTTTAAGTCATTCACTATTAAATCGCTGTCGCAGGAATGGTGAAGATTTTTAATTATTACCTTGATAGGTCTATTTAGCTTATTCTCATAGCTGTGCCAAGGAATATTTTCATTTGACAACAATTTTGTTACAGACCGATAGTCATACGAATCGAACGTTATTACTTTGCATGCATCGTTGTTTAAAAGTTTAATGAAAAATTTATTTTTTATTGTGGCAATAAGTTGACTATGAAGTTTTTTAAAATCATTATTACCATTGATAATTATTGGAGGAGGACGAGGTATTTTATTAACTTGTTCCGTTTTTGTTGGTTTTGTTGAATCATTAGCACTACTTGTAGATTTTGATGGTGTTAACTAAGGTGAAGAAGT
The DNA here is from genome assembly GCF_028408465.1 of Anastrepha ludens. Lineage (NCBI taxonomy): Eukaryota > Metazoa > Arthropoda > Insecta > Diptera > Tephritidae > Anastrepha > Anastrepha ludens. The sequence goes on from NC_071501.1 coordinate 122,623,355, forward strand.
AAATTGTGAGGGGAACTTGAGCTCGTACGTAACAAAAGATTTGGCAGCCGAACTTTGCACGATTATTTCATATCTATTCCCACACTCATCCAATAAGTCGTTTTTCAGACGGCAGCGAAGTGTCGTTGGTTGATTTTGTTCGTATATCAGTAACACAAGCTAAATTTGGTTAACACATCCCAAGTTACGTTAACCTATCATCTGATTCTGTCAAATTCGCCCAGAGCCGAATAACGGTCTGCTAAATACCACACCTATTTTCATCATGCGAGCAACTTCAGCTGCTACGCCACCTACACCACCTACACCACATCACCACATTTGCTTTTATGTTTGCGACTGTTCTATTAAGCAAATGATTCTAAAATTAATAGTAATTTTCAATTTTAAGACATTAAAAAAAATGATTTCCTCCAAAGCAGCCGGGCTCGAATATTTTTTGATTTTTTTTATTAAGATAAACTCAATTTTTTTTAGTTTTAGTTTTTCAGGGCGAAAATATTTTAAATAAAATTTGTAATTATTGCAACATACAATTATATTCACAATTTCGCCTTAGAAATTGTCAACTTCCACATCGAGTAATTTAAGAATCTAAACTTGGTTACAAAAATAATAAACTTTCTATAATACCGAACAAATCTTAATCGAAAAATGTATTAAACGTGAAAGGAGAAATAATGAACTAAGTTTTGCTGCTGCGGTCAAAATAATAGTAGCACGACATATTGTCAAGTTCTGAGAACATTTTTTTTACAATAGTTTTTTATTTAGGTTTTTTTATTTGAGTTTTTACATTTTTTATATTATTTTTTTATTTTTATGATAATAAAATTATAAGTAATCTCAAGCAAACGCAGCGCCAGCAGTAGTGTGTTGGATCAGATACGATGGAGTAGGTCGGTGTCCTTTAGAAATGTGTAAATTTTTTTTGGTGTTATCTTCAGTGGCATCTTTTAAAAGTTGAGAGGATCTGTGTCGCTGAAGTGGTGATGCCTTTGAGAAGCAAGTTCTGTGCAAGACACCAGTAGGTGATGCCCACTGACCCTGGCTAGGCAGAGGAGGCAGGTGTTGGATGTACTACCCTGTAATAGGAGTGCGCTAGTTACTATGGTGTGCCCAATACGGAGCCGTGTGTATGGGGTTGATGTGGTTGGTGGGTACCGAAGATGGATAGGCAGGTTTTGTATGTTTGGGCTTAATGTTCGAATAATGGTGTTTATAATACAACCATTCACGAAGTAACTTTGTTTGCCTCTATTCATGAATAAGTCGATATATGTCGCTGGGTAGGAAGACTTCGGATGTGATTGTTGGTGTAAGGGAAATGTCCTTGGCAATTATATCTGCCAGTGTGTTAATCTGAATGCCGGAATGCCCAGGTATTCACATAATTTTGATGCTGCTCCGATGAGAAATTAGTATGTCTTTCATACACTCGATGATTTTGCTTGACTTTTTGTGGTTTTGGATGGCTTGGAGCAGGACAAACTGTTGGAGCAAATTATATGTTTACGCTTACTTTTGGCGCAGCATTGCTTCAGCGGTGAGAATCGAACAGAATGAAAATAGAAGGCCGTACGTGATAACTTCCTGATTTTCCTTTACCACTGCGTAAGAAGTGTGGAATCCTTTTGACCCGTCAGTAAAACCCACTTCCACCCGCTAAATTTATAGTCTGCGATAGATTCGCAGAAATTAGCCCAATAAGCGGCGTTTGGAGTATTATCTTTCCGTAAATAAGCTAAGTCGTCGATAAAGGAGTTATTATTTTGTTATTTCTTTAAGAGTACAGTTGAAACTACAAATACCCATATCACTTTAAAGTTTTAAACTTTGTACAAAATTAAAAAAAAATATTTTAATTAAAACTGGCTGCTTGTAATTTTTTGTACGTCGGTTATCTATAAATATTTTCATAACAGTGTCGAGGATTACAGGCAGAAAGCGTAAACCGCGGCGCGCTTAAAGAACTCCTTTAGTAGCTTTTCCTTTTTATTATCACTTTGATTAAATATCTGCGGATTTTAATAGGGGAGAGAACTAAACAAATTTCAAAAAAGATAAATTTGTGGAAGATAATCATACAGCTGTGTTCACAACAATAGCAGCGCGACATTTTTTCTTTTATTTAAACGTATTAAAAAGCAGTATCTAACATTTCATAGCTATTGCAAAGTTTTGCCTATTTATTTATTTTTTTTTTTTTTTACAAAAATATCCTATATACTACAATTCAAAGCTTCAAACTTTATGCAAAACTTACAGAAATTTAACAAATTATTTTAAATCTTTCTAAATCTTAATCAAATTCTTTACAATTATTCCGAGCATGCAGTTTTATAGCCCATTAAATAAATCTAAAAAAAAAAGAGGAAGTTTACAGCAACACTGCGCTACAGCAGCAATATTCGCAACAGATCGTTCAGTTTTGGTCCGCCATTCCATTCTAAATCGGATCGGCGTACCATTTATGGCTGTAGGGTGTGTAGAACCAAATGCCCTCTTCTTCCAACCAACCAACATCAGATGGCGCAGAGCTGCTTTCGTCCTCTGAGTTTGTGGATAACTCACTCCAATCTAATTGTGACGTGTCCCAGATCGCGTCTTCAATGTGCACTTCGCGAGCTGTGCTAAAGATTTGAGTCACTGCAGGTTCCTCGTCTCCTGGTGAACGCAGTCGGTCTATTGGAACACATCTTAGTCTATTCATGGTGTTGGCGTCTCCAGACGACGGATGATGTGTCGAAGGACTGCGCTCAACTGTGCGAGAAGAACCAGTGCCTTCGTCCACCCATAAAACGGCATCTTCTTTTTCGGTTGAATCCTCAACCGCAGGTGACTTGGGTGAAAATAAATCGTCCATTTCTTTGTTGGCCCTCGATGAAAAACTCACTAACTTAGAACGACTTAAATGCAACTCTTCTGAGCGCTGATTGAGCTGCCATTGCAATGGCTTGGCTTTATATACTCTATAGTTCTGCAGGTAATGCAAAGTTATTTTCACCGTCCCATGAATCCGCGTAAGATTATGGCAATAGTACAATCAAAACGGTAGTCCGTTGCAAACAGGAGGTAAAGAAACACATAAAACAAAAACAAAGAAACAGATCACTTGTACATTTAAAATAGAACTTCCCAAGAAAAAAACAAAAGATCAGTTGTTCTACTGATTATACCCTTTATAGTTGCACCTTTGCCTCAATAAAAAGGTTTTTTCGGTAGTCACCACATAAAAACAACGCAATTGTTAAGCTATTAAGCCGAAAGGAGTAGCAAGGACAACTGAGCCGCGCATATTTTGCCCAGCCACTAGCACAGCTATTGTGTTTTAGTGGGTATTACTTAATTAGCACTTGACGCGCGAGCACTTGTCCTTGGGGTGTTTTGGATTCGAGTATCCGCTACATACAAACAATGACATTTGTCTGTTTTGTGTAGAAACAGTTGTTGACACGTGCTTTTGTCGCCAAAACGGATTTGGAAAAACCATAAATATAAGAGTTTTTTTTGCAAGGATCCGTAAACGCAATAAAATAAATTACTTGACGAATAACCCGCCCTAAATTCGTAGTTAATTGATCCGTGTCAAAGGCAGCCTTCAAACTTATTTCTGAATTCACAAAAGACATCCTTACATACATACATATGCATGGTTGTTTGTAGAAATGAGATGCATCAACATGTATAGAAGTGTTGTTGTATCCTGTACTTACATCGCACACCGCATACTGCAGCAAAACGGCCAAGGCCTCGATACCTTCGTTGCGGTGCTCTTCCTGCAGTTGCGTCTGCTTCAGGTGCCGCTCGATCGCTTCATAGAACATCGACCGTTATACGAATGTCGATTCGAATGTTTCAAAAGCTGCAGCTCCGTCGCATCCTGCCGCTCAGCAACTCACTTCATAACGCAATTGTTAAGTCGAAAGGGGCAGCAAAGACAATTGAACCGCGAATATTTTGTCTAGAGTAAGAAGTTTCTAGACTAAATTTAGTTTTATTCAGCTTTTCGATTTTCTTTATTGAGGGATGGTTTAGTTGGGCGAAAATTGTTGTCCGTGAACTTTTATAACTATCGGTGTACTCACACCAATTTCGATCCTAATATCTTTAGATATTTCTCATTAATTTGGAATATTTGTAGTAATATTTTTATGTGAATCAAAGTTTGGAAAGGCAATTGTTCAGCTAGAACAAGAACATGCAACGTATATGTACTTATGTAGGCATACTAGGGTGGAGTGATGTTTTTAATCGCTCTTTGTAGACTATCAGAAAGTAGAAAGAGATTTGTTTAAAAATATTTGTATTGCCCAAAAGAACGAATCAAAATGTACTTTATGAACTAACGTTTTCGTGTACAAATTTTCAATTTTATGGTTTCTGACTATAAACTGCAAATTTCAAACCGGCGCATGGGTAAAAGTGCACGAAATACCAGATGCCGTATTTTTAAATAGAAAGCTTAGCTAATAATTTAATATGCACGGATTTGCATATATATGGGTTCCACTATTTCAGTTGTTAATTGGGAGAAAACATTTTCATCAAAACCTGTTAGAGATAACTAAAAATCTAATACGCCAGACAACACTCCCAAACTTCTGATTCAGAATCGGCATATGATTAGTAGTTTCGCATGTTGATGAAACCCCGAATATTAACCAGAAATATAATTTTCCCTTCTTATTTATATTTTTAGAAAGCAGTAACAACATTTGTAGGGAAATGCATTCTCAACTTTCGAACAAAAGAGAAACAGTTTCCTAGTTCCCTTCAGTATAAATACTCGTATAAGGACGCTTATAAAATACGCGTTTAGATGTTGCTTTAAAACGAAACATGAAACTATTTAGATCCTTTCACGTGTCACTATTTTTATTCAAAATACGAAAAAACATAATTTAATTGTTCACGCCCACAGGAAAATCCACCAAACAATCGATTTATGAATGCCTAATTGCGGAGAACGTCGAGACGTCCATGTTGAAGGTTCTTCAGCAACACTTTGCGCTACAGCAGCAGTACGAGTATTCTCAATACAACGCCCAGTTTTTGGCCTGTTAGTATTTTTTCCACACTCGACACTAACCAGTTTCTTGGAATTTATTTCGGACGATTATTTGATGTTGCTTTTAAAGATCGATTATTTTCATAAAAAACTTCAATAATTTTAACGCGTTGTTCTATCGCGTATTGTACACCTGTGTGCTTGAAAAATGTCAAAGATTACATAAAAAAGGTCTAGGAATTATTCACTACTGACATATATGCAGCACTTTTGAACGACCCTTTACATACTATAATTTTGAAAAGAATAGAAAAGAGATTATCATAAAATATGGTTCACACTACATTTTTCATATAAAAAGCAAGTAAAACAAATTAACCCTTTTGGTAACAGAATTCAAGTTTAAAGTAGTCCGAAGGTCTGTCTAATAGAAGCGTAACCGCCATAGTTAGACATTATTTGTGACTGTAACTATAAGTAAATTTCAACTTAGTATCTTTTAAGTGCTGCTTCAACTCTTGCCGATGCTGACTCGCAATTTTAAGTCCTACTCTTGAATGAAATCGGTAAATATGAAATTATATGAAATATCAACTGATGATAAAAAATAATAATAAAATTGTGGGATCTCACTACTCGCTTCATTCGTTTCTTTTTTTAAACGGTGGTATTTGCAACTGATGGTGTTTCTGAATCAGTGAAACCGCGCGAAAATTTTGCAATATGAGGGTAGTTCAACAAGTTCTGATATGAAACAAAATATGTGGTTTGTGTAAAAGAAAGATTTTTTTTGATTACCTTAACCTGGGGTAACACCACTGTAGAAATTTCAAAAAATTGATTTTTTTTTTATAAGCTTAAAAAATTCTTTGAACCTTTTAAAATACAGAACAAAAAGTTTTATACGTTACCGAAGTTTATTTCATAAATATTTTAAGCTTTTTACCAAGCGTTAGTGACTGCTACCTAACGACTTCTCCAAATTTCCAAACTTTAAACGCGTTTTTCTCAAAACACGTTTTCTGAAATTGGCACGCAGCATAACTCAAACAATTTTAAATATTTTTAATCAGGTTTTTCACTACGTCTGTATAATAACCTTCTTAAGAGAAGAGCGTAGGGGATTTTCGTTAGATTTATTTAAACGATTGTTATAATTATTTAAGTGCCGTTTTTTTAGACCAAAATAGAGTTTTTTCCTTCAAATGCTTGCTAATTCCACAAAAATAAATATTTTTTAAATCCCCTACGTGTTTCTCTAGCTATTTTTATTTAGATTAAGAAAAAACATGTTTCTTTGTTCCAGATTAAAATTTGCACCCTCTGTGCTGCGTGCCGCGGAGCTCCTTCAAGAGAAACCACATTAAAAAAAATGTCTCCAATGCCGCCATTTTGTAAAAATTTTCGATCAAACTTTGTAGTTTTGTATTTTAGTATATAAGTAATAACTTCTCAAATCAGAGTGATTGTTTTCCCTTTCCTTCTATACAAAAAAATTCTTTAAAAATCGTGTTTATTTTACGCGTGTACAGTGGTGTTACCCCTTAACTCACTGCGGCCGCTTCTACTAAGTGGATTTGTGCGCGTCTACCATTTACTTAATTCAATTAATACTCAGTTATATATATATAATTGGCGCGTACACCCTTTTTGGGTGTTTGGCCGAGTTCCTCCTCCTATTTGTGGTGTGCGTCTTGATGTTGTTCCGCAAATGGAGGGACCTACAGTTTCAAGCCGACTCCGAACGGCAGATATTTTTTATGAGGAGCTTTTTAATGGCAGAAATACACTCGGAGGTTTGCCATTGCCTGCCGAGGGGCGACCGCTATTAGAAAAATGTTTTTATTAATTTCGGTTTCACCGAGATTCGAACCAACGTTCTCTCTGTGAATTCCGAATGGTAATCACGCACCAACCCATTCGGCTACGGCGGCCGCAATACTCAGTTATTGTCAATAATAAAAAGGAGAAACATTTCATAACAACTTCTTCACCATTGACTCCTAAGCAGGAGAACTAAGAATTAAATCTCTTAGCTACACGGAAGTTAGATTACCAAGGATGATCGATTAAATTGCGATCTTTTCATCATGAGGTTTGGCCAATCTGCTATGGTGAAAAACAAAATTGCGCAAGGATGATCATGAATGATAGATTTACAGGGTTTGGTCATTAACTAAGGTGAAGAAGTAAATTGTGAGGGGAACTTGAGCTGGTACGTAACAAAAGATTTGGCAGCCGAACTTTGCACGATTATTTCATATCTATTCCCACACTCATCCAATAAGTCGTTTTTCAGACGGCAGCGAAGTGTCGTTGGTTGATTTTGTTCGTATATCAGTAACACAATCTAAACTTGGTTAACACATCCCAAGTTACGTTAACCTATCATCTGATTCTGTCAAATTCGCCCAGAGCCGAATAACGGTCTGCTAAATACCACACCTATTTTCATCATGCGAGCAACTTCAGCTGCTACGCCACCTACACCACCTACACCACATCACCACATTTGCTTTTATGTTTGCGACTGTTCTATTAAGCAAATGATTCTAAAATTAATAGTAATTTTCAATTTTAAGACATTAAAAAAAAATGATTTCCTCCAAAGCAGCCGGGCTCGAATATTTTTTGATTTTTTTTATTAAGATAAACTCAATTTTTTTTAGTTTTAGTTTTTCAGGGCGAAAATATTTTAAATAAAATTTCACAATTTGGCCTTAGAAATTGTGAACTTCCACATCGAGTAATTTAAGAATCTAAACTTGGTTACAAAAATAATAAACTTTCTATAATACCGAACAAATCTTAATCGAAAAATGTATTAAACGTGAAAGGAGAAATAATGAACTCTTGTGCACGTTTTAAAGGAAGAAATTCAATCTCGTGATGAATAGAAATTTTTCTGTAAGGGATTTTCTCAGTTTCAGACTCAAAAATACAGAACAGAACTCCGAGTTAATGCTCCTCCTACACAGATAATTATTTTGGCGATCTGTAAATATTGAATATAGTGAAATAAATTTCGTATACCTTGCAAAAAAGCGGAAAAATTCTGTGAAAACTAGAAAACCAAAATTGCTAACAAAACCCAGCAAACGAACTCTTATTTTAAGGATTTATTGAACGGCCCTCGTGAATGCAGATAACTTATAGCATACACACATCTGCACATGCACATTTTTATATCTAACTGCGATCAAATTACGTAAAAGTGAGCTGTAAGCTTCTGCATAAAGTCATAGGTGGTAAATTAATTTAAAACTAATTTTTTCTTCCTCTTACGAATTCTATAGTCGTAATGAACTTGGCTGAAGTCTCAACTAAAAGCTATTTTCACATAAATGGTGTAGCTTCGCCAAGCAGGAAGAAAAGTTAACTTCCTCATGACTGCATCTATTTTTCACTTTTAATTGCATAAAATTGCATTTCTAAAATAGCTCTTCAAGTTTTTCATTATCATAGAAATTATTTATTAATTTATTGCCCACGCATTTGGGTGGTTTCACTAGTCTTTTGCTATCTTAATGTTGTAATGTTGCTGTCCATATGTGGAATTCTCCATAGTTTTATGGTAATTTTGATTTGGTTTTTGGGCATTGAATGCCTTATGTGGCTATCACCAATTAAAGTCGAACCTCATCGCTTATCACACGTACATGTGTACACCCATATACACACATAGGTACATTCATAGATTTTTGTCCACTTTTGTATGTGCATGCGTGTGTACGTTTCTTAATTGCCAAAGAAACCTTGAGGCTTGAAGATATTTGGTGGAGTTTTAAGTTTCCTTCCGTTGCCTAAAGGTTTGTGACTTCCTTGGCTTGGCTTGCGCTTTTCATTTTCAAAATAGTGCACCAACTGGTTTTCTGAACTCGCACGCAATGTGTTGGAAATTTCATTGCTTATGCTGCTGTATTATTATATCTACATATGTACCTATAAGTATGGGGATGCGTGTGTGGCTGAAAATATTTATGTTTTGGAAGTGCATTTTGCCTTTTTACAATGAAAATCCTGGACGACTTACATTTATTCATATCAAAGTAGTTCATCTTGTTAGGAATTATATTTTTTCCGTACTTACACTTCCGTACTTGCACTTACTATGATACTTCGTCGATAAAATTCAGCGAAATGCATAAAATCAAAACAATAAAATCAAATATAGTGTAACACCTCGTAACGTACATCTATATTAACCGGGCATCTCCCTTTTTTTCTGTACCAAAGTTTTTTCGGCGGCACCTTTTTTGGACACCTCACCGTCAGTCAGCTTTTGTTCGTCGAAGAAAGGTTTCACTGTGCATATTACAATACTTCAAGGTTAAAAGAAAATGTCTCACTTCGATGTTGGTTGTCCCAGAAATTTTATTCTTAATTCTTTATGAATTTATTTGTGTGTTCGTTGCTAAAAGGAAAATTGTTTCGAATGCAAAACAAAAGAAAAAAAGATCAAATCAAAAAATCAAAACCAATTCTAAAACAGAAAAACAAAAACAACTTCAAATGTTAGATTATCTGCTTAAACAAGATTGAAGCGATTTGAAAAGTTCAACCATCTAATTTAAAATGTCCTCATAAGACATCGTGAAGATTTATAAGTACGTATGCTGCTTAATACATTTTTTTTAAATATAAAGGAATTTGAGCCTTTTTTAATATTCCACACATTAATAAAATATGTAATAAAAAATAACCGCTTAGAAATAAACTCAGTACTGTATTTCCATCGGAATTGCATGTATTTTAAGACTTTCAGTAAAATATTTGGGAAAATATTAAGATTTATGTGAGCAACACCAACTGGGATGTACTTTCGAAAATTGAGTTTTTTGTAAATAAAAGAGTTTTGAAAAATATTATTTCTAAGCAATCACCCCAGAATGTACTCATTTTCAGTGTTAAAATTTTGCTCCTACTACAACTTTGAATGAGATCTGTAAGCTTTCGTACTTTTATTCTGATTTTAATGAATTTAAACACTTGACTATCTAGCAAAGCGATTGCTGAGCACACACGTGGCCGGATTCACAGAAATGGCAACAGTTCAAGTACAGGAGTGATCTCTTACGATAGTTTCAAGCCGACCTTAATACAAATTTGTGGGTTTAGTCCTAAGGTTGACTGCTTAATTGGGTTTTAAAAATGAATTATTTCCCCATGTGACTTGGTCCAGATTACTGTCGAGCATATTCTACTCTATTTCCTATACAAGGGGGCGCAAAATTAATCCACCAATTTTGTTGTTGAATAACTTCTTTACTAAATAAATGGTAAACAAAATATTTTGAGTAATGGAAATTTTTATTTTGACCTTTACGCCCTCCTTTGTCTGCTTGTATACTGTAGCTGCCTACTTCACAAGTGTCAAATATGATGGGCGTACGACGCTATTTGCAAGAATTATAAATCTGCGGAGAGATGATTAATTTTGCGCCACCTTGTACATGTTCTATGTGCATTTATTCTGCTTAATAATTAAAGCTTAGATAGTTCCAATTTTATTTGGTTCCAAACCAAATACAAAAATAACTTTACTAAAATAATTCTTCCAACCCTGCGATGCTATAAAATATTTTAATTTTTTTTTATTTTTTTTCAATTTTTTTTTTATTTTTTTCTATTTTTTGTTTTTTTATATTTTTGTTTTTATAAAACCATTTTTTTACAATAAAATAACTAATCATAACCTAAGTGTGAGCAATTCTCTTCGACCTCATACTGCATCTGCGCCGTTACTGAACTTTTTTCTCGTCTTCTCTTGCAGATCAAAATCGTGGTATCGGCAGTGCGGTGAATAAAAATGCCAAACACACAGATGCACCAACAGAGTTGCATGAAATCAATCACAATAACAATAATAGCATCACAACAACAACTGTAACTAATGGTACAACAACAACCACAACAACACGCACAAATTCACAAACCCCATCGCCCATCCTAGGACATCATGGCAAGAAGTCAGCAACGTCCACAACTACCGGCTCTAGTGCCACAGTGCTCGGTGGAACGTTGCTGGAAAAAGTGAGTAACGAGCCCCGGTATTGATTTTCTACATGCATGAGTTTCTATTTATCAAAAACTTTTTCTATTGCGCAGAAATCTCAATCGAAATTGCTCTCGGTGCGTGGCAAAGCTTTGCTACCGAAATCCCATCAACAACAACGCTCGGCTGAGGAAGCGACCGGAGTCGCTGAGCGACTGGATGCGACGGAGCTGCAGCGTTTGAAACATTTGAATCGACATTCGTGTAACGGTCGACTGGACTATGAGGCAATCGAGCGGCACCTGGAGCAGACGGAATTACAGGAAGAGCACCGCAACAAAGGCATCGAGACTTTGGGCGTTTTGCTGCAGTATGCGGTGTTCAATGTAAGTACAGGATACAAAAACACTTCTATACATTTTGATGCATCTCATTTGTACAAACAACCATACATAGGTATGTATGTATGTATGGGTATGCAGGAGTGTCTTTTGTGAAAGTTAGAAGAAGTTTGTAACCTTTCTTTGAAGTGAAGCAATTAACTATTGATTTGGAACGGGTTTTTCGTTTTTTCAAAAGTAATTTAATTTATTGCGTCTAAGGGTCATTGACAAAAAAAAATCAGAATTTTTCCTCATCAGTTTTTGGATCGAAAACAGGTACTTATGTACAAATTTACACAAAATTGGGAAACCGAAAACTATTCGCACATCGCAAATATTTTCCACATTTCGCTTGAATACTTTTCACAGGTACAAATAAATGCCTTTGTCTGTTTGTATTTAACCAGATACGCGAATTCAGCGGACTTCAAGGACAAGTGCTTTGTGCGATGCTAAAACTGTTTTTGGCTATGTGCATATACACCTGTATGTATATACATTAAGGTGGATCGATGGTATTTGGAAATTTTTTTAAGTTTTTTTGGAGTGGCTTGGCAATGAAAAGAAGATGCCTTATAAGGTTTAATAAAAATCATAAAATATTACATTATACAATATAAGTATAGGGTTTTCCAAACAGAGGTGTTATTTTGATATTCAAAGAAAAATGCTATTATTTATTTAATATAAATGATCGGATGTTTATTTCATTATAAAGAGGAAGGTATGCCGTTAATAGTGGAAAATAACATCAGGCAAATGACCACCACGACCACGTCTACAGGACTTCCTTAACCGAATTGCAAAGTGACTGCCCTATGCCCTCGATAGCGAATTCCATCTTTGAGGTCGACCCTAGGCTGTTGGCGTAGACCTTCTCTTTCACGTGGGCCCAAAGAAAAAAGTCACAAGGTGTTAAATCACAAGATCTCGGTGGCTAATTGTGATCACCTCTTCTAGAGATAACACGGTCCGGAAACTTTTTCCGTGAAATATCAATAGTTTCGTTGCTTGTGTGGAACGTAGCTCCGTCTTGTTGAAAATAAACGTTGTCCAGATCAATACCATCCAATTCCGGTTATAAAAAATCGTTAATCATCTCTCGATAGCGCAATCCTATTCAAAATAACATCTTTATTTGGTTTTGCTTGTGTTTAATACAGTCCTACCAATCTTGCATTTTTTATAATGACTATATCATCCGCGTATGCTATAGTCAGAGCCGACCTGGAAAATAACCTCGTGAAGTCTTTAATAGCAATAGTAAGAAAATTATATTAGAGTAGAATGGGGTAAGATAGGTATGGGGGCACAATAGGTAGGTGGGGTTTTCGTCGCACTGTTTTTGCAGAGGTCACTCGTCTTATGTGAATTGAATACGTGGTGGGGAACAACGTTCGCGACTGTCATTTCGGCCGTCACCATTGATTAGTTATCCTAGTTCTGGCGTCGATTAGTTTTTTGTGAGCTTTTCTCCGACATAGCATTTTTTTTATTCTACGGTGCAGTGCATTTAATGTATGTAAATATTTGTCAGGTGAGTTTTATTTTACGTAGAAAATAATGCTGAACACGAATAATGTGTTAGTTTTTTGATATTATTGTTTAAAAAAAAAATATCGACACTAACATAAAACATGTGCTTGGGGGCACTATAGGTCAGCCGTCTGGGGGCATTATAGGTCAGTATTTTTAATTGAATAAAATAAATTTTAAATGTTTTTGCAGCAAAATGCTGTGTAATTATGTGCGAAAAACGTCGAAACGAAGTGAAGAGGACGTAAAAAACGCAATCGCGGAAGTCCGAGATGGCGCTAGTGTTCGATCAGCCTCTAAACAATTTAAAATTCCGTTCGAAACATTACGTGCTCGCGTGATGAATTAAAGAAAAATTCCTAACTTTTATAACATATGCAGTGCTCATACTCTATAAATAAAAGTTAAAACGTTACTTTCCAAGCCATGTACATTGTTATTTTCCCCTCACATATAGTGACCTATCGTGCCCCCCGATTTTAAAAATATCGAAAAAAAGTACCTTTGTCTTATTGAATGCAGCTTCTAAAATATTTAGCCAAACATAAGTCAGTATAACCAAAATGTTAGCAGATAAATAACCTTTCAAAATCTTGCTTATTTTTGAAAATCAATGCAAAAACACCGTAGCAAGAGCTCTCCAAAAAAAAATGGCCCATCTTACCCCATTCTACTCTATATATGCATTAATTATAGTGTCTTCATAATGAACTATGCACATTGGCCCCATACCATAGCTGCGCCATAAGTCGGTTAAAATTTTAGCAAAATTTTTCAAAATATTGAAAAAAGAACCGGTATATCGGGTGTTTTTTAGCTGTATGAGAACTTTCGATATCGATAATATGATTTGATGGCTAAGAACGGCAAACTGTTTTGACATTTCTGTTCAGTAAAGTTTGACAAGTCAACATTAATCGATTATGGAGAACAGCGCTATTTCCACAATTTGGGGACATCATCTGTGAATGGCGAACGCTACGAGCCATGCTGGCTGGATTCTTGTCTCCAAAATTTTTGTTTCACTTAACAATCGGTTTATTGCAATATTCAGCCACCATTGACTTCATACGGCCAGATTCATTGGAAGGTCAGGTTAGGTATATTTGGCTGATCTGAATAGATCTCACATAGACTTCAAGTGTCTGGAGTTGTTGGAGTCCTATTAAGCATAGTTCGTGATTCATGTCTTGGCGAGTTTTAATAAACAGTTTGCTTCAAAGTGAAATGAAAAGTGTACCGATCCCAGGCAGTTACAACGAGTTCATGTCTTGGCGAGTTTTAATAAACAGTTTGCTTCAAAGTGAAATGAAAAGTGTACCGATCCCAGGCAGTTACAACGAGTTCTGTTAAGAGCAGGACAGTGGCAAAGGAGGTATTCTAACGTACCCCTTTCTGCTTAGCTGCGTGATATGGAGTGAGACAGTTTCCCATCAGTACTTCAACCAATATTTTACATTCCTTCCTTGGGAGTGATAAAATAAAGTTGGTTGTTTTCGTGTTGCAAGTTCGTAGCAACATTTTTGCCATTGGTAGGTCGAGGCTTGCCATATAGGCTGTGCTTCCAGAGTTAGTTCCTCGTCTAGTTCCGTCTTCGAAACACAGAGTACATCTGTGCGGACATATGTGCGACGTACTCATCTTAGGCAAGCGGGTGCCTGCCTTAGCAAGCTGGTCACCGTCTTCATCTTCAGTAACCATCAGCGTTTTTTTTTCTCTGCGCAGTCTAATGAAAATGCTACAACCATTTCAATTATAACTTTTTTCTGATGGTGTTTGTGGGCTGAAGTATTGCAGTACAAGTAAAGTTTGGAATCTGCTTTCTTTTCTTAGCTGGCAGTAAAATTTTCCTTTGTTTTTTTAATCCGAAAGTGGTTCATAATCTGTCATTCCATTACTCAGTGAGCGCTAGGCAAGTACACAAACTTGTAAGTTTTTGAAATCCTTCTGAACACGTGTGAATCGGAAGTGTTCGAGGGATCTTCCGAGGATAACAAAATCTCAGCTCTCAAATTTCGTGGGTATCCTCACAGATCGCTATCCGCGAGGTATGCATGTGGTGGGACTTCGAATTATTTCGAGTCCTGAAGATGAGATGGAATCATCTCAGCACCACGGCACCTTCTAATTAGCTGCACTGCTCCCGCGGGACTAAGATTTCGGCATCTCGGTTCTCACTTCTCTCACTTGATATCAAAAATCGGTTGAACTTCGTAAGCATCATTAAGCGGCTAACACAACGGCAAATCAGTCACCGTTCGTAATCCCCCTACCCTCTTCTTTCGTACTATCGGTTTCCTTCATCTTATTTCCCTTGCAATGGTATCATAAAGGATGAATTTGATTTATTCGTCCAAGTGGGCCCACTTTCTGGGCAACCATGCTAATCTAACCTAACCTGCCATTTCATTACTCCACCAGGACTCGTGTGATGCAGGACCTTGAGGAATTTATGGCTGAATACCTGTTATGTATCTAGATGAACTATCATATTTGTGTGTAAACGCCGAAGTTCGCACTTAGTCTGTAATAATTTAGGCCCTAAGTTGTTCAGATTCGCATCATTTTCTTCGTCCGATTTGTCGCTGCTCTCATCTGAGTCTTGTCCTTCATGTTCAATTGGTGGCTAAGAATCTCTCCAAACATCTGCACTTTCATCGCCACGCTCCAGAAGAGACAAAATTTCATCTACTGCCAATTTGTAAAAAGCACAAAACCAAACAGCTCAGAGCCTGCTAGGCATAGCGCTCGATATATCGGACTCAAGGCGTATCGGACTTCACGACTAAGAACTACAAGAAACATTGCACTATAAAGTAAACGTCACAGTTGTTAATGTTTCGTTCAGTAATACAAAGAAAAAACTGAACTAAATACTAAGAAAAAGAATTATTAAAATTTCTGTTAAAAATATATCAAAAACCGAAAGAAGAAAATAATTTACACGAAAATATTCGATAAATAAAAAACGTATTTAACGGATTTCCGATTTATCGAATTTTATGCTAGAAAGGCTTCGTAACATTTTAATTATCTCACTTCACAGCTGGATGCATTCGCATGTCCGAGAGTAAAAACCGAGAAACACAAAATTGAGGAACGTTTAAGCACAACACTGAAGCTGCTGGATGAAGCGAAAACCAACTGTGCTCAGCTACAGGATCAACTATGTGAAAAAGAAGGCTATTATTTACAGCGCGAGCAAAATCTGCAAGCATTTCACCGCTGCGAATTGGACAAAGGTAAATTCTGCATAAGATATCCTGAAAATAATTTAACCAAACTCTCCTCTTTTGTTCCATAGAACAAGCCAGTCTAGCCGATTATCAAGCTTTTGCACAAGAGAAGTTCAATGTACTCGAATCACAATTGGAGGCAAAAAATTTGGAGCATAAACGTATAATAGAATCGTTTCGCCTGGAACTCTCACAGAAAAAACAAGAGCTCTGCGCAGCCGACGAACGTGAAACGAAATTGAAGGAACGTTTCAGTGCGTTGGAGATTTCTGAGCAAGAGTTACGTGAAAAGCTGAAGAGTACGGAAAATTCCTACGCTACGCATTTAAAAGTTGACACAGAACGTCAGGAGCAGTGTCATGAGCACATAAAAATGATTACGAAGGAAGTGGAAACGCTGCGAGCCTCCAACGAAAATAGGGAACGTGAGTTGCGTGATAAATTGAATTTATCGCAGGAGGAAATTTCGGTTTTGCGGTCATCTCAGCGCAGTTTCAATGAGAGCTTGGACCGTAGTAGCGGCATTAGCTCACCACGTAACTCTAGCACTTCGGAGTTTGCGCGCTTGGAAAGCGAGGTGGACAGCTTACACTGTGTGTTGGAGTTGAAGCAGAAAGAGATTTCGAAGCTGATCAAACAAAACGAGAAATTGATGCGAGATGCCGAAGAGCGCGCCGTACTAACAGGCAAAATATCCAAGCTTGAGTCGATGATGGAGATGCTAAAATCAGAGCTTGACATCAAGTCGGAGAAGGAGAAGTAAGTATGAGGGAAATATTTGAATATGGAAAATAAAATTTTTATTTTCATTACATTTTTTTTAAATCATATATTAATGTTTCAATTTCTTTCCTTGCAGGGACTTCCTTCGCCAAATAGACGACATGCAAAAGGCTTATAACCACGAAATGGTAAAACGAAAGCGTCTCAGCTACGATAACGAGGCCTTGCAATGGCAGCTCAAGCAGCGCTCAGAGCAATTGCATATCGTGGAAACCAAATTGCATGAGCTCTCCGCAATGGAATCGCACAACGCAAGCACTCAATCTAGTATTCACTCACTGAATCGTTCTCAGCTGATGAACGGTTCATCAATGGCCAGCATACAAATGGACGATTTTTCGCCACCCACATCGCCTGTGGTCAAGGGTGTAATTGAAAAGCCTGATTCCGTGTCGTGGGTGCTAGAGATGGACGACGATACACCCGAAGCAGCCGCATCGAAAATGGTGAAACGCGCTGGTTCTTTTCGTTCAGTTGAGCGCAGTCCTTCGACACGTCGGCAGTTGTCCGGAGGCGCCAGCGCCATGAATACATCTTTGAGTAGTGTCGGCAGCGGTGCATCATATGGCAATGGTAATAGCAGTGGGGGACCCAATCCACTCTCGCAGTCAATGTCTGCTACCACAGTGATACGACATTCCAGCGATGTGCGAACCGAGTTCAGCAAACGTCCGCACTCGCGCACACGCTCCAAATCGGTGAGTGTTAAAGGCACCGAACCAGTGAACGCTAGTGCAGGTGTGCTCAGCACCGGCTCGGTGGGCACCAAAAGCGGCAAACGGCTATTGCGTCAAAGCTCCAGCTCAAGTGCATGGAAGCAGCATCAATTGGAGTTGATCAACTGGAAGGAACCGGTTAGTTCGAGTTCACCGCATCAAAATGCGATACATCCACGAACATCTACGCTGTGTTCAGAAATAGACGAGGAGCTGGTATTGGCAGGCAGACACGATGACTCGTTTTTTCCACACACTCCAAACTCCAGCGCAGCCGCCCGAAAGCTCATCACCTGCGACACATCCAAGTTGAATTCGGGTGAGCGATTGGATATGCAGTCGTTACCCACACACGCCTCCGTGCATGATCTTAAAAAGAAATTCCACGAGATACAGGAATCCGCGGGTGAAGCTATGGTGTCGGGCACAAATTCAGAGGACGAAAGCTGCTCGGCGTCATCTGATGATGCTTGCTCAGCATCGACCTCGTCTGCAACAACAGGTTCAACCTCGTCGCTAAAGAACTCGCACATTTCACTGGAAGACGATGTTATCTTGTTCGACAAAATCAACAGCCTCAACGGTACGCCAATGGAAGTTAGCTGGTCCGATGATACAGAAATATTTGCTAACGGCTCAACGGTATGACAAGACGAAGCGTTAGAATTAGCAGAAGAAGATGAGGAAGAGGATAGCTTCTGAATCTAATTGCAATAACTATTTAGCAAGCGTTCAACAGAAAAACGTAATTTATTTTTTAAAAAAGAAAAGCAAAAAAAACTTAAGCCAATAAGAGGTTAAATAAACTGTGTCTCTTCCACTGGCAAAGCACAGACATTTCGCAAATTCAGCACCTCAAGGCGTTGGAAATGTGATTGCTTTGAGGGTAGAAGAGCGCACAAAACATGACAGAACACACTGGCCAAAATTATATAGTTTGCTGGGATTTGGCGCTATTTGGGTAGCCTCGAACTACTTAACTTTATTTAATTTTATTTATTTGAAGGAAGAGAAAATGAGAAAGCGTTAATGAATTACTTGTAATTTTGATGGTTTCATGTACAACAGAGAGAAAAAATAATAAAAAAAAAATACTTTCGCATTGTTATGAATGCTCAGCGAAGAGATGTGAAATCTTAATACTGAAATATTTATGCTGAAGGAAACTAATTTGGATGGCAACTGTTCCGCTTTTGCTCGCAAGTTGCGAATGCATTTCCATACAAATGGACTTACTGGTTGCTAAAAATATGCATAAGAAGGAAACATTCTGGTTAATATTCGGGGCTTCATCACCCTGGAGCACTACTAATCATGTGCAGATTCTGCATCAGAAGTTCGGGAGTGTTGCCTGACGTATTTGAGTTTTTAGTTATCTCTGACTGATTTTGCTGAAAATAGTTTCGCGCGCAATTAACAACTCAAATACTGGAACCCCCATATATGCCTTATTCTGAGTATGAAATGGTGTGGTGAAACACATACCCATGCATATGAATATTGTAAGGGGTATGAAAACAAATGTATGTATGTGTGCAATGAAATGGAATCGGCCCGTCTAATGCAAACTTAACTAGGAACTTTAGCGCCCGCAAAGCAGTCCATTAATGATACGGAACCTGAGGAGTAGCACCTTAATAAATATTTGCGTGTAGGCGGAGGAGGAGGAATAACTGGATTTACTTATAATTAATGTGTTTCACTGTGTGAAAACACTTCACTCTTGCAAAAAACGTGTGTCCAAGGCTTAAGAAAGTGAATGTAAAGGAATATTTTAGCTTTAGCGATTATAATTTTCACTGTACTTTCAGTTTATTTCATGTTAATTGTATTTATTTAATTATAGTAAAAGTGTGTACCTAAACATTAAGCTTATGAATATTATTGTGTAGTATTTAGCTACCTTTCTTTACTACCTTAAGTTGGAGTCAGCCGGTCAGTCAGCCAATCAGCCAATCAGCCAGTCAGGCAGGCGGTTGTGTCGCGTTGGGCTGAGTTGTATTGATGAATTAAATATCCAAGAATGTGCATTATAATTACAAAGAAAAAAATATAACTAATATTGATTGTTCATTTGTTTTATATGTGTATGTATAGGTGTGTAGGCTTACTTGAATGCATGAAGAAAAATATGTATAAGAACTTATGTGTATTAGTATTTATTACATACCACAAATACGACAAATGGATGAAATAGCAGAAATTGTAATCTAACATTTGAGTAGTTTGGAAAAGGGCAAACCGTACCCGAATCCAGCTTTGGCAGTTATTATTATAAAAAAATTTCATTTGCCATCGAAACTCAGTTTCAATTGAATGGAATGTCTGATAAGCTAATGATTTGTGGCTTGATCATTGAAGGGAAAGCAAATGCTGAAAAACCAATAAATAAATATACAAATATAAATACTATATATGAAATTTTCTGTTTCAAATTAAGGATGTGTCTTTGGGTATGTATGTATGTGTGCGGAATATGAAATCAAATATTTGATTTCCACATTAAAAAATGTTGTATAGGCCATTCTGCTAATGGGCACGTAATAGAAACTTATAAAATACTTGCAAATGTGTTGCAATTTTTGCCGAAAGTGCTCAGCATTGCCTTGGAAGGTCATTTGAACAAACACCCCTATGTATGTATGTATGTATGTATGTATGGACATGCAGGAGTGTCAAAGGTATAAAGAAGTTTGGATAGGAGCAATCAACTACAAATTTAAGGCGGGCTATTCGTCTTCTCAAAAGTTATCATAATTTATTGCGTCTAAGAGTCGTTTTATGAATGAAAGTATTGTACTTTGCTCCTAGAAATACGAGCTCGAACTTGTGAATGAATTTGGATTGGTTGTGCCGTATAGAAAAATATGGCTAGAGCATCAAGTGTACATACGTAAATGCATTTATGTATATGCAGGAATTCGATTATTCGGGTATTTACTTTTTAATTATTGTATGTATCATAGATATGGTAAGGTATGGTGAAAAGATTTTTACAGGTGTACTACCTAGCAGACCGTCATTCGGCTCTGAGCGAATTTGACAGACATGCCGACGAATGCGTCGAATACTCGTACGAACGTGAAGAGTTGTGTGTTTTAAAATAAATTTAGTTATATTTGAGTTACACATATGGTAAGAGGCACATATGCAAGAGCAAAATGTGAATGTCTTACTACTGGCCCCTAGATTGGCTGAATCAAGATTGCCTTTCCAATTGGTCTATGTATGTGACCCAGCCATGTAGTATTTCAAAAGATTTTAGACAAACGGTGTTGAGTTCAACCACAGACTATATAGAAAGGAGTTCCAGATAAGGTAAGTAGTGAAAAAATCCAATATTGGCGATTTATATAACATTGTGTTTCAGAATTCCCCATGAAGACTAAATGTAAATGCACTTTTATCCCCTGATGCTTGCTGACACTTGATAAGGTACGGCAATACTTACACATTGTACTTTAACACGGTTCGGGAGCTTGTCATTCGTATATAATAAGCAAAAGTATTAGGAGATCCGTGAGGAGCTTAGTAAAATTCTAGAAAGTCTAGTCAGCAATTAAATGAGTAATTTATTTCGCCTTTTTTAAAACTCACCCTCCAAAAACCAACAAAATTTATTATTTACTACTTACTATTTAATAGTATTTTACGGCCATAGAAAGGGCCTATAAAATGTTTTTGAAGCATCTAAAAGCCATTTTATGTGGCTACCTGAAAAATAAATAAGTAAGGCATTAGAAAAGTATGGAATGTAAATAATAAATGATAAAATTATATAATATTAAGCAACTATAAATAATTTTAAAGTACACTTGCGCGATCATGGCATTTATGGTATGTATGTCGTTTCTAAACCGTGGTCTAGGACACTACCGTTTGTATGTCCTTTGTTTTTGTGGGCATTTTCAATCAGTTCTTTTTTAGTTTTCTGATTGTAAAGAACATTCCAGCCCTGAAAAATAATTTTTTTACTTTCAAGTCACAATGAATATTTAACTGAGTTTTTGACGTGATAACGTCTTATAATTCGATTTAACAGGCTGCACGCACGAAAAAATGTGCCGTTACCTTTGCTCATTAGTGTTACCTTGCTCATTTGTCATTACCTTGCTCATTTGTCGTTACCTTGCTCATTGCCGTTACCTTGAATGAACTGCAAGCGAAAGCGTGGAACGAACAAAGCAAACGAACGGCAACGTTCGACATCTTGCTCTCTCCTACTTAAGTGAGCGTATGTATATATGTACATATATGCGCATATGTCCATATATAAATTCACGTATTTGTATATGCATATGCCTTCGTATTGATTATTATTAATTTGATTCACTTGAGGAATTTAAAATAAAACCAAGTTTGTTAATAATACCTGTTGTTTTAATGTTATTATTATTAATTTTTTTATTATATATGAAGGAAAAAATGTATGGTAATATACAATAATATTTACCACATACCTTATAAGATATGTTGTATACTAATATATTACAATATATGTATATAAACATGCATATACATATACAATTTCGCGCAATTTTCAAAAAGAACAAATATATATGTAAAGATGCATACAAATCATATGGACATATCAAATATACGAATCTATTCCGTACGCAAGCAAATGTAAGCTAATGTGCTTGAACTGCAAGCGAGAGCGCGGAACGAACGACAAAGAGCACAATCGGCCCCCGCCTTCGGCAACGTTCGACATCTGGCTCTGTCCTACTTGAGTGAGCATATATGTATATGTATGTATGTATATGTATGTATATGCGCATTTGTATATAAATTCACATTCTTGTATTTGCATATGCCTTCTTCCTGTGTGCATGGTAATGAACCAATTCTCTGTTGAGAATAAACGATGATAGGAAAAATAGGAAATGAAAGGGAGTGTTTCAAGTGTAATGTGTCTTGAGAAAGTCAAATCGATGATGATGCCTCTTAGTGTTGTTGACTTATTAACGTCTGATGCACAATCGAAATTGAAGATATCTTTCATGAATTCTATAAATGTTTCGTCATTTTTCACGTTTGTGTAAATGTAACTTGACCTATTCCATTGCAATTCCATTTATTCCTCCTCTATATCCATACAAAATATCTATCAAATAAATAAAATTAAAATTTTGTTTTGCTAATTGCAACCATTACATCAATATTTTCTTATGACGTTGTCTTTGCCCATATAATAAAATTCGTTTTAAGTTATTCGTGTAAAAGTGGTGAATGAGAGATGCACTACTATTGGTGAAGTGCATTGGTGTTACAAAAGTGCTCATTTTGTCAGTTGACATTTAAGCAGTGTTCAACCAACAAATTGCAGTCTATCAACGGTATTCGCTAGTGGGGCACAGTCATCATTTTTATTTGGACGGTACATATTACCAACAAGAACTTTACAATTATTACAAATAATTTCAACAAACAGATATTCAACATATAAATCTACGCTAGATTTGGACCTCACAAAACATTTCAATGACTCCCTCAGAAAAATCGGCACTTCTCCTCCAAGCCCTTGTCAATGAGGAAATTCTCAAAGTGGTACTTAAATTCGTCAATTTTCCTACATAGACCCTGAGCATTGATATGTCATTATTGACTACTCCCTTCAGTGACAGACTCTGTCAAAGGTGTCATTTAAATGAAATGTAAAATCAATAATGCATGCAAATATTAGTTTGGGTAAATATAAATAGATTATTTTCTCGGGAGCTGGCCAAAGCTTCACCTGCAGGTTCATGGTGGGTAGAGGTTGCATATCTAATTGCTCACTCCAATCTAATCTTGACGTGTCCCCGATGGCGTCTTCAATGAGCAATGAGCACTCGGCGGCCTCAACTGAGAACGTTTCAGTGAGTGAATACTAGACGGAATACTTTCGTTGGTTTCTACGAAATACAACTGTTCTGAGCACTGCTTGAGCTGCTATTGCAATGCCTGGTTGTGGTAGCTAAGGCGTTGACGTTCTGCATTCTGGTAGTTATAAGCCTTTTCCAAATCATCTATTTGGCGAAGGAGGTTCCTGGGAAGGAGGAAAGAAATTTTTTTTATTTTATTTTATTTTATTTTATAAAGGTTTACATAACAATAAAATTATTATACAAACTAAAAGTAGTGCAGCGCTAGCATCGGAGGCTTTCGGCTGGCAGGTTGATTATGGCTCAATTAAATCCGACGAAGTAGATCAGTATCTTTGAGATAGTTATATAATATAGATATGTTGGCTTCGGTTGGATTTTTTAATATTTCAAGAGGGTCAATGTTGCGAAAGTAATGATGTTTAGTCGATGCAAGGTTAGGGCATGAAGACAGAATGTGATTTATACTCAGGGTGGAGTTGCAAAACGGGCATAGATTGGGTGGAATGCCTTGAAGTATATATATGGGCGTGTGTAATTATTGTGTGGCCTAGTCGAAGGCGTATGTATGGTGTGACCATATTCGTTGGGATTGACTCACTAAAACCTGGTTTTACACGCTTAGGATTAACTAAGGAGTAGGGATGGTTATAATACTCCACTCGCGTAGGAGGTCACTTTGCCTTTGGTGTTTTATGAGACTGTAGATGTCATGTTTAAAGACGATATTGGTTGTAATGGTAGGGGTGATTCTCATTTGTTTTGCAATTTGGTCAGCATGTGTATTACCATTAATATCTGCGTGGCCAGGAATCCACATAATTTTGATTTTTTGTGGTTTGGTAGTTAGTGTCTCTCTTATAAAATCAATTATGTAGTTAGAGTTGTTGTAGTTCTGGATGGCCGAAAAGCACGATAAGCTATCAGTGCACACTATGAATTTGCCCTTGTTTTGAATTGCATACAAAAAAGCGTTAAAAATTGCAACTGCTTCTGCTGTAAAGATAGAGTAGAATGGGAATAAGAGCCCATAAGTTATTATTTTGTTTTGCTCTTTACGACAGCATATGAAGTCTGTTCTGTCTTAGACCCGTCGGTATAGATCAGTTTCCAGCCCATGGCTCTGTAATTCGCTGCGATTTCAGCAAAAATGGATTTATATTCTTCACGAGATGTATTCGCTTTACGTTTTAGTGCTAAATTGTTAATAAAGGATGCCTCTTTAAGTAGCCAGGGTGGGTTTCGATGCTTACTGAATTGAACCTTTTGCAGCGGTAGGTTATTATCCTTAGCAAATTTGAGACAATATGTGCAGAGGTATCTTGCAACCTTACAACAAGCCATTTACGAGCACAATCACGCCTGCATTCGCGTGCGTCAAATACCAAAAAGAGCTACGGAATTTCATTGCAAAGTCACTGCGTGCATTTGTGTATATATGTGTATATACTTATATAGGGTTGTTCAATAGGTGCGCTTCAACTCTTTTCCGATAGGGAGGGCGAACGACGCAATATTTTTTATTTTTCGCTTGTCATTTGTAAACTTCATTAGTATACATTTCATCATGGAACGCTACACAGTTGAGCAACGATTGCAAATCGTGCACATTTTTTATGAAAATAATCGTTCTGTTGCTGCTACTTTAAGAGCATTACGGCCATTTTACGGTCCATTTAACAAGCCGTCCCGTTTTGGGGTTATGTGAAGTCATTGGTCTAAAGTAACAAGCCGGCGACGATTTGTGAGCTCAGACCCAATATTGAACGCGAAATTGCTGGAATTTCGGCCGATTTATGCAAAAGAGTGGTCGAAAATTGGGTTCAACGATTGGACTTCGTAAAACGTGCACGCGGTGGTCATGCAAAAGAAATAGAATTTCATACTTTAATGTATATGTTCAAACTCGATAATAAAAAAAAAATTAGTTAAAAAAGTCAAACCGTTTGTGTTTTATTCAAAAAAGTTCAAAAGTTACTGAAAAACCCTATACATACATATATGTACACATACGCATACATATCCACATATACGCGCCTACTGTAAGTAGCGGAGTAGAATTTACAAGCTGTGATCGATGCATTCGCATTGGGAGTGCATGCCCCCCCGCATACATACATACATATATTCATGCAAAACTAGGAAAACGAGTGTGTGTGTGCGTGCGCGTGTGGGGCATATTTGCACGGCTCGTACGTTAACATCGCATGCCAAAAATGCGTTGATATCACGTGCTTTACGGCGCGCCTGCGCATTGCAAACCGCAATTCATTTGCTGAATATTTCATGTTTGGCGGCTGTTGTCGACTTAATTCATTGCTACGTTGCGTTGTCACAATCATACATATTAATCTATTATTTTTATCGTGGAGCGTAATCCGTGGATAAGTTGTTGGCATTAGGCAGGAGTTGCTGAGCAGGTTTCAGATGTTGAGCATTGCGTTTTCATTGTAATTTTTGTTTTTGAACATACATACGTACATATCATGTTTTGTAATTGTTAAATTTGATCAGTTACTAAGAAAATGAATATTTGAGAGCACTTTGCAGGACAATCGAAAGGGTTATTATTGGAATTGTCGTTACGAGCGAATATTCGTCTAGGCGGATACCTACTGTAGCACGCGATTTATGGTATATGTCTATGCAGACCGCTTTAAAGATCTCAGTAAGTGTAGTGTATCAATAGAGGAAAACAACCAGCTCGTTCTCAGTTCAAATAACAACTATTCAGTTTATTAACATTGACTCTTATTTCAATGATTACTAATAAGGTGAATATGTATGTATGTATATAAAGAGAGTGAGAGTGATTGTTATAGATAAATTATGTTATTTACATTGATATGCATTTATACAATGTTATTTAGGCTAACTGTAAATATCAATACTCTATATGCTCATCCTAAAGCTGTTGCTAACAATAACAATTTAGTGTAATATAAAATTGTAAAATTAAAAACAACTGCGTTTGCAAATTTCAAATATATTACAATTTAAATTTTTAAATTTTTAACTACTCTACCTCCTTCACGTGGTCTGAGTTCTCTTCGAGTGCGTGAAAAATCTTCCATCGTTGGTATCTCATTGACTACAGTCAAAGCTGTGTTGTTGTCTGATAACATTTGCATGTTGGTTTCGACATGTTGTTGAATTTGCTGGTTTCTGATTTGATCCAAATGACGTTTGATACTATGTTTGTTGTGAGCCAAAGTACATGAATATGATTGAGGTCCAAGTTGTTGTTCTACAACTGCCTGTGTCCAACTAGGCTTATTTGGGTTACGGTAATCACGTACCATTACATTTTGGCCTTTTTGAAAAGTTTCATGACGATTTCCTTTGTGATTATTTATGTTGTTGTGTTGAGACTCAATAATTTTTTCTTTTGTTGTAGGAGGTTTGAGATTGCTGAAGCGAGTGTTTTATTCCATTCACAGACAAAAATTGTTGAAATTCATACGATGTGAACTGACGGCCATTGTCGGTTACAAGTGTATCGACCAATCCATACCGCGAAAACATTTCTCTTAACTTCGTAATTGTGAACATTGTAGTTATTTCCTTCGTTTTGAACACTTCAACGAATTTCGAAAATGAATCGATAACAATTAGAAAATAAAAATTTCTTATAGGGCCAGCAAAGTCAATATGAATTCGACTCCATACATTAGAACTTGGCGTCCACGGCATTAAACTGCTCTTCTCGGGGCTAGGCTGCAGTTTTTGACATGGTAAACAGTTTTTAATTAATTTTTCAATATCTTTATCAAGACATGGCCACCATATATATGATCTGGCAAGCGCTTTTGTTTTTACTATTCCTAAATGCGAGGAATGTAATTCATTTAAAATTTTTGTTCGCAATTTTTCGGGGATAATGGTTCTGTAACCCCACAATACACACCCATACTCCACACCGAGTTCAGTATACTTTTCACGATACGGAGTGAAATTATTATCCTTTAAGTTACATAAGGTTCCATCCAAAATGCATTCTGCAACTTTAGATAAAATTGGGTCTCGTCTCGTCTCACGAGCGATGTCCTTAAAACTCATATTGAAATATTTTTCAGATTCAATAAAGTTGACATATGAAAACTCCGTAATTTTGTTTTCAAACATTTGTTGAGGCATACGCGAAATTGAGTCAGCTTCATTATTTACTCCTTTCACATATTCTATGGTGTAATTGAACCCGGATAAAATTAATGCCCAGCGCTGCATTCGGGCTGAAGCCATGATAGGCAATCCTTTATTGTTACCAAAAATAGTTAATAGTGGACGGTGATCAGTTTTCAAAATAAATGTGTTTCCCAATAAGTATTGTTTAAGTTTTGTAATACAAAACACAATAGACAAGGCTTCTTTTTCAAGAGTACTATAATTTTTCTCGCTCTTGCTTAATGCTCTGGAGATAAAAGCAATTGGTTTCAATCCACTAGAGAATTTATGTGACAAAATTCCTCCCACCGCCGTATTAGAAGCATCCGTTGTTAATACCAACGGTAAATCTGGGTTGAAATGAACCAAAACTTGGTCTGACGTCACAGCATTCTTGATAGCGTCATATGCCTTTTGACAATTCTTTGACCATAAAAACGGCTCATCTTTGCTCAATAATTTATAAAGTGGAGACATCATATTCGCAAAGTTATTAATAAATTTTGAGTAATAATTTGCCATACCGACAAAGGCTCTAACTTCCGAAACATTATCTGGAATTGGCGCAGAAAGAATGCTCGAAATTCGATCGTTATTCTTACTCAATCCGTTTTTATCAATATTGAAGCCCAAATAAGAAATCTTTGATTGAAAAAAAACTGACTTTTTGATATTTAGTTTCAATCCAGCATTTTGTAGTTTTTGAAGTACTAGCCTCAACGTTTTAATGTGACTCTGCATAG
The DNA here is from genome assembly GCF_028408465.1 of Anastrepha ludens. NCBI lineage: Eukaryota > Metazoa > Arthropoda > Insecta > Diptera > Tephritidae > Anastrepha > Anastrepha ludens. Next base: position 122,651,789 of record NC_071501.1, read on the forward strand.
TCTTTCCAGTGACTGTAATGTCATCCTGATACACCACGACAAACGGTATGTTTCTTAACAAACTTTCCATTGTCTTTTGAAAAATCGCTGCCGCAGTCTTAACACCAAAAGGTAATCTTTTTACTTTTAATGTACCTATGTGCGTACTCCATGCACACAATAATTGTGACTCATCGTCAAGAATTAGCTGATTGTACGCATTGGACAAATCAAGCTTTGTGAAAATTTCACCATGGGTAAAGGATATTTAAAATCCTCTAAAAACTTGTTAATTGTGATTTTATAATCACCGCATATCCGCAAATCACCGTTGGGTTTCAAAACTGGTACTAAAGGTGTACCCCAATCAGAGTTGTCAACAGGTTCGAGAACACCTGAACTGATTAAATCTCGCAACTGTTTCTCAACTTTAGCCTTCCATGCTAATGGCAAAGGTCTGGGTTTGCAAAATACTGGTGTTGCATTTTCAACAACCTTTAAACAAATTTCCGAATTTTTAAATTCACCCAACTTATCTTCAAAAACCTCGACGAACTCAATCTTCAATTGTTCGACGATCGCAGCATTCTTATTTTCGAAATTAATATTGTTTATTTGCAATAATTCGAAATTAAAAGAACGTAAAAACGTACGACCAAGCAATGGAGGGTTTGCAGAATCCACAACAACAACAACAACAGTTTTTGTATTACCTTTAAAAGTAATCGACGCATCATATTCGCCAACCAGCTTCAATCTATCACCACTGTAGTCAACATATGGAATATTGCATGGTCGGAGAGTCTTTTCCATAATATTATTCTCGTAAAACGACAAAGGCAACAAAGTGCATGGTGCACCTGTGTCACAAACAGCATTTAATTTAACTCCATCAATAACGACTGGAAGAGAATACACGTCAAACGAATTTCGCTCAGCCACACTAAAAATTGAATAATTAAACAAATCATTATTATCATGTTCATCATCATTATCATTAGATACATAATTAACACTTCTCTTTTTATTGTAACAAACAGACGCCAAATGACCAACTCTTCCACAAGAATGACACTTGCTATCTTTGTATTTGCATGACTGAGATGCATGATTTCGCCAACCACAGTGAGAACAAGGAAATTTTCTCTCACCATCGCCTCTGTTATCTCTGCCACCATCTCTGTTGCTGCCACCATCACCACTGCCTCTGTTGCTGCTTCCCCATTTGCCTCTGTTGCTGTTGCCACCATTACCTCTGTTGTCACTACTACTGTTGTTCTGCTTCTGATGTTTTTGCTTCTTGACAAAATTCACTGCAGTTTCTTCTTTTCCTCCCTTTATTATGCATTTCGTCTCTAATATCATCGCCTTTCTTAATGCACTTTGAATTGTGAGATTCTCATCTTCTTCACACAGCCTTTCAAAGATGAAATTTGGCAAACCCATTACGAATTGGTTTAACACAAATGCATCTAAATTGACCCCAAATTTACAATTAAGTGCCAACATCTTTACACGAGCATACCATTCCGCCACAGATTCACTTTCTTGCTTCGTTGAAATATGAAATATTTTCCGCTCACTAAACACAATAGTAGGTGGAGTGTATTGTGTGTCCAATATTTCACACAACTCTTTAAATGATTTTGACACGGGAGTAGCTGGACTGCACAAACTGTGTAGAACTTTGTATGGAACGGCACCAATTGATTTTAATAAAATCGACTTCCTTACATTATCATCTGTGCAATTCACTTCACAGAAATGTATCTCCAAACGTTCCTTCCAAACAATCCACGACTCCACATTCGGGTTAAATTCTGGAACATTCGTCGTTTGAAGCATTGCCACTGGTGTCACCATCTTGCTGTCATTCGCTGACTTTTCTTCTTTAGGAGGCATGTTGTGATTTTCTTTATTTTACTGTTTTCTTTTTTGTTTTAGTTTATTTTATATGTATTTACATATATGTACAAATATATTTGTTTTTGTTGCACACAACTTCTGTTATATTTTTTTCCGTTTTATTCTCGTCGCCAATATGTAGCGTATCAATAGAGGAAAACAACCAGCTCGTTCTCAGTTCAAATAACAACTATTCAGTTTATTAACATTGACTCTTATTTCAATGATTACTAATAAGGTGAATATGTATGTATGTATATAAAGAGAGTGAGAGTGAATGTTATAGATAAATTATGTTATTTACATTGATATGCATTTATACAATGTTATTTATGCTAACTGTAAATATCAATACTCTATAGTAAGTTTTGCTGCTGCGGTCAAAATAATAGTAGCACGACATATTGTCAAGTTCTGAGAAAATTTTTTTTATAATAGTTTTTTATTTAGGTTTTTTTATTTGAGTTTTTACATTTTTTTATTTTTATTTTTATGATAATAAAATTATAAGTAATCTCAAGCAAACGCAGCGCCAGCAGTAGTGTGTTGGATCAGATACGATGGAGTAGGTCGGTGTCCTTTAGAAATGTGTAAATTTTTTTTAGTGTTATCTTCAGTGGCATCTTTTAAAAGTTGAGAGGATCTGTGTCGCTGAAGTGGTGATGCCTTTGAGAAGCAAGTTCTGTGCAAGACACCAGTAGGTGATGCCCACTGCCCTGGCTTGGCAGAAGAGGCAGGTGTTGGATGTACTACCCTGTAATAGGTGTGCGCTAGTTACTATGGTGTGCCCAATACGGAGCCGTGTGTATGGGGTTGATGTGGTTGGTGGGTTCCGAAGATGGATAGGCAGGTTTTGTATGTTTGGGGTTAATGTTCGAATAATGGTGTTTATAATACAACCATTCACGAAGTAACTTTGTTTGCCTCTATTCATGAATAAGTCGATATATGTCGCTGGGTAGGAAGACTTCGGATGTAATTGTTGGTGTAAGGGAAATGTCCTTGGCAATTATATCTGCCAGTGTGTTAATCTGAATGCCGGAATGCCCAGGTATTCACATAATTTTGATGCTGCTCCGATGGGAAATTAGTATGTCTTTCATACACTCGATGATTTTGCTTGACTTTTTGTGGTTTTGGATGGCTTAGAGCAGGACAAACTGTTGGAGCAAATTATATGTTTACGCTTACTTTTGGCGCAGCATTGCTTCAGCGGTGAGAATCGAACAGAATGAAAATAGAAGGCCGTACGTGATAACTTCCTGATTTTCCTTTACCACTGCGTAAGAAGTGTGGAATCCTTTTGACCCGTCAGTAAAACCCACTTCCACCCGCTAAATTTATAGTCTGCGATAGATTCGCAGAAATTAGCCCAATAAGCGGCGTTTGGAGTATTATCTTTCCGTAAATAAGCTAAGTCGTCGATAAAGGAGTTATTATTTTGTTATTTCTTTAAGAATACAGTTGAAACTACAAATACCCATATCACTTTAAAGTTTTAAACTTTGTACAAAATTAAAAAAAAAATATTTTAATTAAAACTGGCTGCTTGTAATTTTTTGTACGTCGGTTATCTATAAATATTTTCATAACAGTGTCGAGGATTACAGGCAGAAAGCGTAAACCGCGGCGCGCTTAAAGAACTCCTTTAGTAGCTTTTCCTTTTTATTATCACTTTGATTAAATATCTGCGGATTTTAATAGGGGAGAGAACTAAACAAATTTCAAAAAAGATAAATTTGTGGAAGATAATCATACAGCTGTGTTCACAACAATAGCAGCGCGACATTTTTTCTTTTATTTAAACGTATTAAAAAGCAGTATCTAACATTTCATAGCTATTGCAAAGTTTTGCCTATTTATTTATTTTTTTTTTTTTACAAAAATATCCTATATACTACAATTCAAAGCTTCAAACTTTATGCAAAACTTACAGAAATTTAACAAATTATTTTAAATCTTTCTAAATCTTAATCAAATTCTTTACAACTATTCCGAGCATGCAGTTTTATAGCCCATTAAATAAATCTCAAAAAAAAAATGAGGAAGTTTACAGCAACACTGCGCTACAGCAGCAATATTCGCAACAGATCGTTCAGTTTTGGTCCGCCATTCCATTCTAAATCGGATCGGCGTACCATTTATGGCTGTAGGCTGTGTAGAACCAAATGCCCTCTTCTTCCAACCAACCAACATCAGATGGCGCAGAGCTGCTTTCGTCCTCTGAGTTTGTGGATAACTCACTCCAATCTAATTGTGACGTGTCCCAGATCGCGTCTTCAATGTGCACTTCGCGAGCTGTGCTAAAGATTTGAGTCACTGCAGGTTCCTCGTCTCCTGGTGAACGCAGTCGGTCTATTGGAACACATCTTAGTCTATTCATGGTGTTGGCGTCTCCAGACGACGGATGATGTGTCGAAGGACTGCGCTCAACTGTGCGAGAAGAACCAGTGCCTTCGTCCACCCACAAAACGGCATCTTCTTTTTCGGTTGAATCCTCAACCGCAGGTGACTTGGGTGAAAATAAATCGTCCATTTCTTTGTTGGCCCTCGATGAAAAACTCACTAACTTAGAACGACTTAAATGCAACTCTTCTGAGCGCTGATTGAGCTGCCATTGCAATGGCTTGGCTTTATATACTCTATAGTTCTGCAGGTAATGCAAAGTTATTTTCACCGTCCCATGAATCCGCGTAAGATTATGGCAATAGTACAATCAAAACGGTAGTCCGTTGCAAACAGGAGGTAAAGAAACACATAAAACAAAAACAAAGAAACAGATCACTTGTACATTTAAAATAGAACTTCCCAAGAAAAAAACAAAAGATCAGTTGTTCTACTGATTATACCCTTTATAGTTGCACCTTTGCCTCAATAAAAAGGTTTTTTCGGTAGTCACCACATAAAAACAACGCAATTGTTAAGCTATTAAGCCGAAAGGAGTAGCAAGGACAACTGAGCCGCGCATATTTTGCCCAGCCACTAGCACAGCTATTGTGTTTTAGTGGGTATTACTTAATTAGCACTTGACGCGCGAGCACTTGTCCTTGGGGTGTTTTGGATTCGAGTATCCGCTACATACAAACAATGACATTTGTCTGTTTTGTGTAGAAACAGTTGTTGACACGTGCTTTTGTCGCCAAAACGGATTTGGAAAAACCATAAATATAAGAGTTTTTTTTGCAAGGATCCGTAAACGCAATAAAATAAATTACTTGACGAATAACCCGCCCTAAATTCGTAGTTAATTGATCCGTGTCAAAGGCAGCCTTCAAACTTATTTCTGAATTCACAAAAGACATCCTTACATACATACATATGCATGGTTGTTTGTAGAAATGAGATGCATCAACATGTATAGAAGTGTTGTTGTATCCTGTACTTACATCGCACACCGCATACTGCAGCAAAACGGCCAAGGCCTCGATACCTTCGTTGCGGTGCTCTTCCTGCAGTTGCGTCTGCTTCAGGTGCCGCTCGATCGCTTCATAGAACATCGACCGTTATACGAATGTCGATTCGAATGTTTCAAAAGCTGCAGCTCCGTCGCATCCTGCCGCTCAGCAACTCACTTCATAACGCAATTGTTAAGTCGAAAGGGGCAGCAAAGACAATTGAACCGCGAATATTTTGTCTAGAGTAAGAAGTTTCTAGACTAAATTTAGTTTTATTCAGCTTTTCGATTTTCTTTATTGAGGGATGGTTTAGTTGGGCGAAAATTGTTGTCCGTGAACTTTTATAACTATCGGTGTACTCACACCAATTTCGATCCTAATATCTTTAGATATTTCTCATTAATTTGGAATATTTGTAGTAATATTTTTATGTGAATCAAAGTTTGGAAAGGCAATTGTTCAGCTAGAACAAGAACATGCAACGTATATGTACTTATGTAGGCATACTAGGGTGGAGTGATGTTTTTTAATCGCTCTTTGTAGACTATCAGAAAGTAGAAAGAGATTTGTTTAAAAATATTTGTATTGCCCAAAAGAACGAATCATAATGTACTTTATGAACTAACGTTTTCGTGTACAAATTTTCAATTTTATGGTTTCTGACTATAAACTGCAAATTTCAAACCGGCGCATGGGCAAAAGTGCACGAAATACCAGATGCCGTATTTTTAAATAGAAAGCTTAGCTAATAATTTAATATGCACAGATTTGCATATATATGGGTTCCACTATTTCAGTTGTTAATTGGGAGAAAACATTTTCATCAAAACCTGTTAGAGATAACTAAAAATCTAATACGCCAGACAACACTCCCAAACTTCTGATTCAGAATCGGCATATGATTAGTAGTTTCGCATGTTGATGAAACCCCGAATATTAACCAGAAATATAATTTTCCCTTCTTATTTATATTTTTAGAAAGCAGTAACAACATTTGTAGGGAAATGCATTCTCAACTTTCGAACAAAAGAGAAACAGTTTCCTAGTTTCCTTCAGTATAAATACTCGTATAAGGACGCTTACAAAATACGCGTTTAGATGTTGCTTTAAAACGAAACATGAAACTATTTAGATCCTTTCACGTGTCACTATTTTTATTCAAAATACGAAAAAACATAATTTAATTGTTCACGCCCACAGGAAAATCCACCAAACAATCGATTTATGAATGCCTAATTGCGGAGAACGTCGAGACGTCCATGTTGAAGGTTCTTCAGCAACACTTTGCGCTACAGCAGCAGTACGAGTATTCTCAATACAACGCCCAGTTTTTGGCCTGTTAGTATTTTTTCCACACTCGACACTAACCAGTTTCTTGGAATTTATTTCGGACGATTATTTGTTGCTTTTAAAGATCGATTATTTTCATAAAAAACTTCAATAATTTTAACGCGTTGTTCTATCGCGTATTGTACACCTGTGTGCTTGAAAAATGTCAAAGATTACATAGAAAAGGTCTAGGAATTATTCACTACTGACATATATGCGGCACTTTTGAACGACCCTTTACATACTATAATTTTGAAAAGAATAGAAAAGAGATTATCATAAAATATGGTTCACACCACATTTTTCATATAAAAAGCAAGTAAAACAAATTAACCCTTTTGGTAACAGAATTCAAGTTTAAAGTAGTCCGAAGGTCTGTCTAATAGAAGCGTAACCGCCATAGTTAGACATTATTTGACTCTTTGTGACTGTAACTATAAGTAAATTTCAACTTAGTATCTTTTAAGTGCTGCTTCAACTATTGCCGATGCTGACTCGCAATTTTAAGTCCTACTCTTGAATGAAATCGGTAAATATGAAATTATATGAAATATCAACTGATGATAAAAAATAATAATAAAATTGTGGGATCTCACTACTCGCTTCATTCGTTTCTTTTTTTAAACGGTGGTATTTGCAACTGATGGTGTTTCTGAATCAGTGAAACCGCGCGAAAATTTTGCAATATGAGGGTAGTTCAACAAGTTCTGATATGAAACAAAATATGTGGTTTGTGTAAAAGAAAGATATTTTTTGATTACCTTAAGGGGTAACACCACTGTAGAAATTTCAAAAAATTGATTTTTTTTTTATAAGCTTAAAAAATTCTTTGAACCTTTTAAAATACAGAACAAAAAGTTTTATACGTTACCGAAGTTTATTTCATAAATATTTTAAGCTTTTTACCAAGCGTTAGTGACTGCTACCTAACGACTTCTCCAAATTTCCAAACTTTAAACGCGTTTTTCTCAAAACACGTTTTCTGAAATTGGCACGCAGCATAACTCAAACAATTTTAAATATTTTTAATCAGGTTTTTCACTACGTCTGTATAATAACCTTCTTAAGAGAAGAGCGTAGGGGATTTTCGTTAGATTTATTTAAACGATTGTTATAATTATTTAAGTGCCGTTTTTTTAGACCAAAATAGAGTTTTTTCCTTCAAATGCTTGCTAATTCCACAAAAATAAATATTTTTTAAATCCCCTACGTGTTTCTCTAGCTATTTTTATTTAGATTAAGAAAAAACATGTTTCTTTGTTCCAGATTAAAATTTGCACCCTCTGTGCTGCGTGCCGCGGAGCTCCTTCAAGAGAAACCACATTAAAAAAATGTCTCCAATGCCGCCATTTTGTAAAATTTTTCGATCAAACTTTGTAGTTTTGTATTTTAGTATATAAGTAATAACTTCTCAAATCAGAGTGATTGTTTTCCCTTTCCTTCTATACAAAAAAATTCTTTAAAAATCGTGTTTATTTTACGCGTGTACAGTGGTGTTACCCCTTAACTCACTGCCGCCGCTTCTACTAAGTGGATTTGTGCGCGTCTACCATTTACTTAATTCAATTAATACTCAGTTATATATATATAATTGGCGCGTACACCCTTTTTGGGTGTTTGGCCGAGCTCCTCCTCCTATTTGTGGTGTGCGTCTTGATGTTGTTCCGCAAATGGAGGGACCTACAGTTTCAAGCCGACTCCGAACGGCAGATATTTTTTATGAGGAGCTTTTTAATGGCAGAAATACACTCGGAGGTTTGCCATTGCCTGCCGAGGGGCGACCGCTATTAGAAAAATGTTTTTATTAATTTCGGTTTCACCGAGATTCGAACCAACGTTCTCTCTGTGAATTCCGAATGGTAATCACGCACCAACCCATTCGTCTACGGCGGCCGCAATACTCAGTTATTGTCAATAATAAAAAGGAGAAACATTTCATAACAACTTCTTCACCATTGACTCCTAAGCAGGAGAACTAAGAATTAAATCTCTTAGCTACACGGAAGTTAGATTACCAAGGATGATCGATTAAATTGCGATCTTTTCATCATGAGGTTTGGCCAATCTGCTATGGTGAAAAACAAAATTGCGCAAGGATGATCATGAATGATAGATTTACAGTGTTTGGTCATTAACTAAGGTGAAGAAGTAAATTGTGAGGGGAACTTGAGCTGGTACGTAACAAAAGATTTGGCAGCCGAATTTTGCACGATAATTTCATATCTATTCCCACACTCATCCAATAAGTCGTTTTTCAGACGGCAGCGAAGTGTCGTTGGTTGATTTTGTTCGTATATCAGTAACACAAGCTAAATTTGGTTAACACATCCCAAGTTACGTTAACCTATCATCTGATTCTGTCAAATTCGCCCAGAGCCGAATAACGGTCTGCTAAATACCACACCTATTTTCATCATGCGAGCAACTTCAGCTGCTACGCCACCTACACCACCTACACCACATCACCACATTTGCTTTTATGTTTGCGACTGTTCTATTAAGCAAATGATTCTAAAATTAATAGTAATTTTCAATTTTAAGACATTAAAAAAAATGATTTCCTCCAAAGCAGCCGGGCTCGAATATTTTTTGATTTTTTTTATTAAGATAAACTCAATTTTTTTTAGTTTTAGTTTTTCAGGGCGAAAATATTTTAAATAAAATTTGTAATTATTGCAACATACAATTATATTCACAATTTGGCCTTAGAAATTGTCAACTTCCACATCGAGTAATTTAAGAATCTAAACTTGGTTACAAAAATAATAAACTTTCTATAATACCGAACAAATCTTAATCGAAAAATGTATTAAACGTGAAAGGAGAAACAATGAACTCTTGTGCACGTTTTAAAGGAAGAAATTCAATCTCGTGATGAATATAAATTTTTCTGTAAGGGATTTTCTCAGTTTCAGACTCAAAAATACAGAACAGAACTCCGAGTTAATGCTCCTCCTACACAGATAATTATTTTGGCGATCTGTAAATATTGAATATAGTGAAATAAATTTCGTATACCTTGCAAAAAAGCGGAAAAATTCTGTGAAAACTAGAAAACCAAAATTGCTAACAAAACCCAGCAAACGAACTCTTATTTTAAGGATTTATTGAACGGCCCTCGTGAATGCAGATAACTTATAGCATACACACATCTGCACATGCACATTTTTATATCTAACTGCGATCAAATTACGTAAAAGTGAGCTGTAAACTTCTGCATAAAGTCATAGGTGGTAAATTAATTTAAAACTAATTTTTTCTTCCTCTTACGAATTCTATAGTCGTAATGAACTTGGCTGAAGTCTCAACTAAAAGCTATTTTCACATAAATGGTGTAGCTTCGCCAAGCAGGAAGAAAAGTTAACTTCCTCATGACTGCATCTATTTTTCACTTTTAATTGCATAAAATTGCATTTCTAAAATAGCTCTTCAAGTTTTTCATTATCATAGAAATTATTTATTAATTTATTGCCCACGCATTTGGGTGGTTTCACTAGTCTTTTGCTATCTTAATGTTGTAATGTTGCTGTCCATATGTTTAATTCTCCATAGTTTTATGGTAATTTTGATTTGGTTTTTGGGCATTGAATGCCTTATGTGGCTATCACCAATTAAAGTCGAACCTCATCGCTTATCACACGTACATGTGTACACCCATATACACACATAGGTACATTCATAGATTTTTGTCCACTTTTGTATGTGCATGCGTGTGTACGTTTCTTAATTGCCAAAGAAACCTTGAGGCTTGAAGATATTTGGTGGAGTTTTAAGTTTCCTTCCGTTGCCTAAAGGTTTGTGACTTCCTTGGCTTGGCTTGCGCTTTTCATTTTCAAAATAGTGCACCAACTGGTTTTCTGAACTCGCACGCAATGTGTTGGAAATTTCATTGCTTATGCTGCTGTATTATTATATCTACATATGTACCTATAAGTATGGGGATGTGTGTGTGGATGAAAATATTTATGTTTTGGAAGTGCATTTTGCCTTTTTACAATGAAAATCCTGGACGACTTACATTTATTCATATCAAAGTAGTTCATCTTGTTAGGAATTATATTTTTTCCGTACTTACACTTCCGTACTTGCACTTACTATGATACTTCGTCGATAAAATTCAGCGAAATGCATAAAATCAAAACAATAAAATCAAATATAGTGTAACACCTCGTAACGTACATCTATATTAACCGGGCATCTCCCTTTTTTTCTGTACCAAAGTTTTTTCGGCGGCACCTTTTTTGGACACCTCACCGTCAGTCAGCTTTTGTTCGTCGAAGAAAGGTTTCACTGTGCATATTACAATACTTCAAGGTTAAAAGAAAATGTCTCACTTCGATGTTGGTTGTCCCAGAAATTTTATTCTTAATTCTTTATGAATTTATTTGTGTGTTCGTTGCTAAAAGGAAAATTGTTTCGAATGCAAAACAAAAGAAAAAAAGATCAAATCAAAAAATCAAAACCAATTTTAAAACAGAAAAACAAAAACAACTTCAAATGTTAGATTATCTGCTTAAACAAGATTGAAGCGATTTGAAAAGTTCAACCATCTAATTTAAAATGTCCTCATAAGACATCGTGAAGATTTATAAGTACGTATGCTGCTTAATACATTTTTTTTAAATATAAAGGAATTTGAGCCTTTTTTAATATTCCACACATTAATAAAATATGTAATAAAAAATAACCGCTTAGAAATAAACTCAGTACTGTATTTCCATCGGAATTGCATGTATTTTAAGACTTTCAGTAAAATATTTGGGAAAATATTAAGATTTATGTGAGCAACACCAACTGGGATGTACTTTCGAAAATTGAGTTTTTTGTAAATAAAAGAGTTTTGAAAAATATTATTTCTAAGCAATCACCCCAGAATGTACTCATTTTCAGTGTTAAAATTTTGCTCCTACTACAACTTTGAATGAGATCTGTAAGCTTTCGTACTTTTATTCTGATTTTAATGAATTTAAACACTTGACTATCTAGCAAAGCGATTGCTGAGCACACACGTGGCCGGATTCACAGAAATGGCAACAGTTCAAGTACAGGAGTGATCTCTTACGATAGTTTCAAGCCGACCTTAATACAAATTTGTGGGTTTAGTCCTAAGGTTGACTGCTTAATTGGGTTTTAAAAATGAATTATTTCCCCATGTGACTTGGTCCAGATTACTGTCGAGCATATTCTACTCTATTTCCTATACAAGGGGGCGCAAAATTAATCCACCAATTTTGTTGTTGAATAACTTCTTTACTAAATATATGGTAAACAAAATATTTTGAGTAATGGAAATTTTTATTTTGACCTTTACGCCCTCCTTTGTCTGCTTGTATACTGTAGCTGCCTACTTCACAAGTGTCAAATATGATGGGCGTACGACGCTATTTGCAAGAATTATAAATCTGCGGAGAGATGATTAATTTTGCGCCACCTTGTACATGTTCTATGTGCATTTATTCTGCTTAATAATTAAAGCTTAGATAGTTCCAATTTTATTTGGCTCCAAACCAAATACAAAAATAACTTTACTAAAATAATTCTTCCAACCCTGCGATGCTATAAAATATTTTAATTTTTTTTTATTTTTTTTCAATTTTTTTTTTAATTTTTTTCTATTTTTTGTTTTTTTATATTTTTGTTTTTATAAAACCATTTTTTTTACAATAAAATAATTAATCATAACCTAAGTGTGAGCAATTCTCTTCGACCTCATACTGCATCTGCGCCGTTACTGAACTTTTTTCTCGTCTTCTCTTGCAGATCAAAATCGTGGTATCGGCAGTGCGGTGAATAAAAATGCCAAACACACTGATGCACCAACAGAGTTGCATGAAATCAATCACAATAACAATAATAGCATCACAACAACAACTGTAACTAATGGTACAACAACAACCACAACAACACGCACAAATTCACAAACCCCATCGCCCATCCTAGGACATCATGGCAAGAAGTCAGCAACGTCCACAACTACCGGCTCTAGTGCCACAGTGCTCGGTGGAACGTTGCTGGAAAAAGTGAGTAACGAGCCCCGGTATTGATTTTCTACATGCATGAGTTTCTATTTATCAAAAACTTTTTCTATTGCGCAGAAATCTCAATCGAAATTGCTCTCGGTGCGTGGCAAAGCTTTGCTACCGAAATCCCATCAACAACAACGCTCGGCTGAGGAAGCGCCTGTGCCAGCGACCGGAGTCGCTGAGCGACTGGATGCGACGGAGCTGCAGCGTTTGAAACATTTGAATCGACATTCGTGTAACGGTCGACTGGACTATGAGGCAATCGAGCGGCACCTGGAGCAGACGGAATTACAGGAAGAGCACCGCAACAAAGGCATCGAGGCTTTGGGCGTTTTGCTGCAGTATGCGGTGTTCAATGTAAGTACAGGATACAAAAACACTTCTATACATTTTGATGCATCTCATTTGTACAAACAACCATACATAGGTATGTATGTATGTATGGGTATGCAGGAGTGTCTTTTGTGAAAGTTAGAAGAAGTTTGTAACCTTTCTTTGAAGTGAAGCAATTAACTATTGATTTGGAACGGGTTTTTCATCTTTTCAAAAGTAATTTAATTTATTGCGTCTAAGGGTCATTGACAAAAAAAAATCAGAATTTTTCCTCATCAGTTTTTGGATCGAAAACAGGTACTTATGTTATGTACAAATTTACACAAAATTGGGAAACCGAAAACTATTCGCACATCGCAAATATTTTCCACATTTCGCTTGAATACTTTTCACAGGTACAAATAAATGCCTTTGTCTGTTTGTATTTAACCAGATACGCGAATTCAGCGGACTTCAAGGACAAGTGCTTTGTGCGATGCTAAAACTGTTTTTGGCTATGTGCATATACACCTGTATGTATATACATTAAGGTGGATCGATGGTATTTGGAAATTTTTTTAAGTTTTTTTGGAGTGGCTTGGCAATGAAAAGAAGATGCCTTATAAGGTTTAATAAAAATCATAAAATATTACATTATACAATATAAGTATAGGGTTTTCCAAACAGAGGTGTTATTTTGATATTCAAAGAAAAATGCTATTATTTATTTAATATAAATGATCGGATGTTTATTTCATTATAAAGAGGATGGTATGCCGTTAATAGTGGAAAATAACATCAGGCAAATGACCACCACGACCACGTCTACAGGACTTCCTTAACCGAATTGCAAAGTGACTGCCCTATGTCCTCGATAGCGAATTCCATCTTTGAGGTCGACCCTAGGCTGTTGGCGTAGACCTTCTCTTTCACGTGGGCCCAAAGAAAAAAGTCACAAGGTGTTAAATCACAAGATCTCGGTGGCTAATTGTGATCACCTCTTCTAGAGATAACACGGTCCGGAAACTTTTTCCGTGAAAGATCAATAGTTTCGTTGCTTGTGCGGAACGTAGCGCCGTCTTGTTGAAAATAAACGTTGTCCAGATCAATACCATCCAATTCCGGTTATAAAAAATCGTTAATCATCTCTCGATAGCGCAATCCTATTCAAAATAACATCTTTATTTGGTTTTGCTTGTGTTTATTACAGTCCTACCAATCTTGCATTTTTTATAATGACTATATCATCCGCGTATGCTATAGTCAGAGCCGATCTGGAAAATAACCTCGTGAAGTCTTTAATAGCAATAGTAAGAAAATTATATTATATATGCATTAATTATAGTGTCTTCATAATGAACTATGCACATTGGCCCCATACCATAGCTGCGCCATAAGTCGGTTAAAATTTTAGCAAAATTTTTCAAAATATTGAAAAAAGAACCGGTATATCGGGTGTTTTTTAGCTGTATGAGAACTTTCGATATCGATAATATGATTTGATGGCTAAGAACGGCAAACTGTTTTGACATTTCTGTTCAGTAAAGTTTGACAAGTCAACATTAATCGATTATGGAGAACAGCGCTATTTCCACAATTTGGGGACATCATCTGTGAATGGCGAACGCTACGAGCCATGCTGGCTGGATTCTTGTCTCCAAAATTTTTGTTTCACTTAACAATCGGTTTATTGCAATATTCAGCCACCATTGACTTCATACGGCCAGATTCATTGGAAGGTCAGGTTAGGTATATTTGGCTGATCTGAATAGATCTTACATAGACTTCAAGTGTCTGGAGTTGTTGGAGTCCTATTAAGCATAGTTCGTGATTCATGTCTTGGCGAGTTTTAATAAACAGTTTGCTTCAAAGTGAAATGAAAAGTGTACCGATCCCAGGCAGTTACAACGAGTTCTCTTAAGAGCAGGACAGTGGCAAAGGAGGTATTCTAACGTACCCCTTTCTTCTTAGCTGCGTGATATGGAGTGAGACAGTTTCCCATCAGTACTTCAACCAATATTTTACATTCCTTCCTTGGGAGTGATAAAATAAAGTTGGTTGTTTTCGTGTTGCAAGTTCGTAGCAACATTTTTGCCATTGGTAGGTCGAGGCTTGCCATATAGGCTGTGCTTCCAGAGTTAGTTCCTCGTCTAGTTCCGTCTTCGAAACACAGAGTACATCTGTGCGGACATATGTGCGACGTACTCATCTTAGGCAAGCGGGTGCCTGCCTTAGCAAGCTGGTCACCGTCTTCATCTTCAGTAACCATCAGCGTTTTTTTTTCTCTGCGCAGTCTAATGAAAATGCTACAACCATTTCAATTATAACTTTTTTCTGATGGTGTTTGTGGGCAGAAGTATTGCAGTACAAGTAAAGTTTGGAATCTGCTTTCTTTTCTTAGCTGGCAGTAAAATTTTCCTTTGTTTTTTTAATCCGAAAGTGGTTCATAATCTGTCATTCCATTACTCAGTGAGCGCTAGGCAAGTACACAAACTTGTAAGTTTTTGAAATCCTTCTGAACACGTGTGAATCGGAAGTGTTCGAGGGATCTTCCGAGGATAACAAAATCTCAGCTCTCAAATTTCGTGGGTATCCTCACAGATCGCTATCCGCGAGGTGTGCATGTGGTGGGACTTCGAATTATTTCGAGTCCTGAAGATGAGATGGAATCATCTCAGCACCACGGCACCTTCTTCTAATTAGCTGCACTGCTCCCGCGGGACTAAGATTTCGGCATCTCGGTTCTCACTTCTCTCACTTGATATCAAAAATCGGTTGAACTTCGTAAGCATCATTAAGCGGCTAACACAACGGCAAATCAGTCACCGTTCGTAATCCCCCTACCCTCTTCTTTCGTACTATCGGTTTCCTTCACCTTATTTCCCTTGCAATGGTATCATAAAGGATGAATTTGATTTGTTCGTCCAAGTGGGCCCACTTTCTGGGCAACCATGCTAACCTAACCTAACCTGCCATTTCATTACTCCATGAGGACTCGTGTGATGCAGGTCCTTGAGGAATTTATGGCTGAATACCTGTTATGTATCTAGATGAACTATCATATTTGTGTGTAAACGCCGAAGTTCGCACTTAGTCTGTAATAATTTAGGCCCTAAGTTGTTCAGATTCGCATCATTTTCTTCGTCCGATTTGTCGCTGCTCTCATCTGAGTCTTGTCCTTCATGTTCAATTGGTGGCTAAGAATCTCTCCAAACATCTGCACTTTCATCGCCACGCTCCAGAAGAGACAAAATTTCATCTACTGCCAATTTGTAAAAAGCACAAAACCAAACAGCTCAGAGTCTGCTAGGCATAGCGCTCGATATATCGGACTCAAGGCGTATCGGACTTCACGACTAAGAACTACAAGAAACATTGCACTATAAAGTAAACGTCACAGTTGTTAATATTTCGTTCAGTAATACAAAGAAAAAACTGAACTAAATACTAAGAAAAAGAATTATTAAAATTTCTGTTAAAAATATATCAAAAACCGAAAGAAGAAAATAATTTACACGAAAATATTCGATAAATAAAAAACGTATTTAACGGATTTCCGATTTATCGAATTTTATGCTAGAAAGGCTTCGTAACATTTTAATTATCTCACTTCACAGCTGGATGCATTCGCATGTCCGAGAGTAAAAACCGAGAAACACAAAATTGAGGAACGTTTAAGCACAACACTGAAGCTGCTGGATGAAGCGAAAACCAACTGTGCTCAGCTACAGGATCAACTATGTGAAAAAGAAGGCTATTATTTACAGCGCGAGCAAAATCTGCAAGCATTTCACCGCTGCGAATTGGACAAAGGTAAATTCTGCATAAGATATCCTGAAAATAATTTAACTAAACTCTCCTCTTCTGTTCCATAGAACAAGCCAATCTAGCCGATTATCAAGCTTTTGCACAAGAGAAGTTCAATGTACTCGAATCACAATTGGAGGCAAAAAATTTGGAGCATAAACGTATAATAGAATCGTTTCGCCTGGAACTCTCTCAGAAAAAACAAGAGCTCTGCGCAGCCGACGAACGTGAAACGAAATTGAAGGAACGTTTCAGTGCGTTGGAGGTTTCTGAGCAAGAGTTACGTGAAAAGCTGAAGAGTACGGAAAATTCCTACGCTACGCATTTAAAAGTTGCCACAGAACGTCAGGAGCAGTGTCATGAGCACATAAAAATTATTACGAAGGAAGTGGAAACGCTGCGAGCCTCCAACGAAAATAGGGAACGTGAGTTGCGTGATAAATTGAATTTATCGCAGGAGGAAATTTCGGTTTTGCGGTCATCTCAGCGCAGTTTCAATGAGAGCTTGGACCGTAGTAGCGGCATTAGCTCACCACGTAACTCTAGCACTTCGGAGTTTGCGCGCTTGGAAAGCGAGGTGGACAGCTTACACTGTGTGTTGGAGTTGAAGCAGAAAGAGATTTCGAAGCTGATCAAACAAAACGAGAAATTGATGCGAGATGCCGAAGAGCGCGCCGTACTAACAGGCAAAATATCCAAGCTTGAGTCGATGATGGAGATGCTAAAATCAGAGCTTGACATCAAGTCGGAGAAGGAGAAGTAAGTATGAGGGAAATATTTGAATATGGAAAATAAATTTTTTATTTTCATTACATTTTTTTAAAATCATATATTAATGTTTCAATTTCTTTCCTTGCAGGGACTTCCTTCGCCAAATAGACGACATGCAAAAGGCTTATAACCACGAAATGGTAAAACGAAAGCGTCTCAGCTACGATAACGAGACCTTGCAATGGCAGCTCAAGCAGCGCTCAGAGCAATTGCATATCGTGGAAACCAAATTGCATGAGCTCTCCGCAATGGAATCGCACAACGCAAGCACTCAATCTAGTATTCACTCACTGAATCGTTCTCAGCTGATGAACGGTTTATCAATGGCCAGCATACAAATGGACGATTTTTCGCCACCCACATCGCCTGTGGTCAAGGGTGTAATTGAAAAGCCTGATTCCGTGTCGTGGGTGCTAGAGATGGACGACGATACACCCGAAGCAGCCGCATCGAAAATGGTGAAACGCGCTGGTTCTTTTCGTTCAGTTGAGCGCAGTCCTTCGACACGTCGGCAGTTGTCCGGAGGCGCCAGCGCCATGAATACATCTTTGAGTAGTGTCGGCAGCGGTGCATCATATGGCAATGGTAATAGCAGTGGGGGACCCAATCCACTCTCGCAGTCAATGTCTGCTACCACAGTGATACGACATTCCAGCGATGTGCGAACCGAGTTCAGCAAACGTCCGCACTCGCGCACACGCTCCAAATCGGTGAGTGTTAAAGGCACCGAACCAGTGAACGCTAGTGCAGGTGCGCTCAGCACCGGCTCGGTGGGCACCAAAAGCGGCAAACGGCTATTGCGTCAAAGCTCCAGCTCAAGTGCATGGAAGCAGCATCAATTGGAGTTGATCAACTGGAAGGAACCGGTTAGTTCGAGTTCACCGCATCAAAATGCGATACATCCACGAACATCTACGATGTGTTCAGAAATAGACGAGGAGCTGGTATTGGCAGGCAGACACGATGACTCGTTTTTTCCACACACTCCAAACTCCAGCGCAGCCGCCCGAAAGCTCATCACCTGCGACACATCCAAGTTGAATTCGGGTGAGCGATTGGATATGCAGTCGTTACCCACACACGCCTCCGTGCATGATCTTAAAAAGAAATTCCACGAGATACAGGAATCCGCGGGTGAAGCTATGGTGTCGGGCACAAATTCAGAGGACGAAAGCTGCTCGGCGTCATCTGATGATGCTTGCTCAGCATCGACCTCGTCTGCAACAACAGGTTCAACCTCGTCGCTAAAGAACTCGCACATTTCACTGGAAGACGATGTTATCTTGTTCGACAAAATCAACAGCCTCAACGGTACGCCAATGGAAGTTAGCTGGTCCGATGATACAGAAATATTTGCTAACGGCTCAACGGTATGACAAGACGAAGCGTTAGAATTAGCAGAAGAAGATGAGGAAGAGGATAGCTTCTGAATCTAATTGCAATAACTATTTAGCAAGCGTTCAACAGAAAAACGTAATTTATTTTTTAAAAAAGAAAAGCAAAAAAAACTTAAGCCAATAAGAGGTTAAATAAACTGTGTCTCTTCCACTGGCAAAGCACAGACATTTCGCAAATTCAGCACCTCAAGGCGTTGGAAATGTGATTGCTTTGAGGGTAGAAGAGCGCGCAAAACATGACAGAACACACTGGCCAAAATTATATAGTTTGCTGGGATTTGGCGCTATTTGGGTAGCCTCGAACTACTTAACTTTATTTAATTTTATTTATTTGAAGGAAGAGAAAATGAGAAAGCGTTAATGAATTACTTGTAATTTTGATGGTTTCATGTACAACAGAGAGAAAAAATAATAAAAAAAAAATACTTTCGCATTGTTATGAATGCTCAGCGAAGAGATGTGAAATCTTAATACTGAAATATTTATGCTGAAGGAAACTAATTTGGATGGCAACTGTTCCGCTTTTGCTCGCAAGTTGCGAATGCATTTCCATACAAATGGACTTACTGGTTGCTAAAAATATGCATAAGAAGGAAACATTCTGGTTAATATTCGGGGCTTCATCACCCTGGATCACTACTAATCATGTGCAGATTCTGCATCAGAAGGTCGGGAGTGTTGTCTGACGTATTTGAGTTTTTAGTTATCTCTGACTGATTTTGCTGAAAATAGTTTCGCGCGCAATTAACAACTCAAATACTGGAACCCCCATATATGCCTTATTCTGAGTATGAAATGGTGTCGTGAAACACATACCCATGCATATGAAACTATTAGCTAAGCTTTCTATTTAAAAATGCGACATCTAGCCAGCAACAAAATTTTCGAAGCAAAATTTATTAGACGAATATGAGCGCCAATTACGTCTGCATTTATAGGAAAATTTGAAGACCAGAAAATTGTATGACCAGAGAGAAAATGTAAATATCGGCTTTTAAATTTATTTTGATTGTTCCATTGTTCCATGCGATATTTGTGGCAGCGGCAAGCTAACTAATGGCGTCACCAGGCTGCGCAGAAATTTTTAATAAAGCAAAAGTTTTGAAACATTTGAAAAAAATATAAACACAAACGAAGAATATTGTAAGGGGTATGAAAACAAATGTATGTATGTGTGCAATGAAATGGAATCGGCCCGTCTAATGCAAACTTAACTAGGAACTTTAGCGCCCGCAAAGCAGTCCATTAATGATACGGAACCTGAGGAGTAGCACCTTAATAAATATTTGCGTGTAGGCGGAGGAGGAGGAATAACTGGATTTACTTATAATTAATGTGTTTCACTGTGTGAAAACACTTCACTCTTGCAAAAAACGTGTGTCCAAGGCTTAAGAAAGTGAATGTAAAGGAATATTTTAGCTTTAAAGATTATAATTTTCACTGTACTTTCAGTTTATTTCATGTTAATTGTATTTATTTAATTATAGTAAAAGTGTGTACCTAAACATTAAGCTTATGAATATTATTGTGTAGTATTTAGCTACCTTTCTTTACTACCTTAAGTTGGAGTCAGCCGGTCAGTCAGCCAATCAGCCAATCAGCCAGTCAGGCAGGCGGTTGTGTCGCGTTGGGCTGAGTTGTATTGATGAATTAAATATCCAAGAATGTGCATTATAATTACAAAGAAAAAAATATAACTAATATTGATTGTTCATTTGTTTTATATATGTATGTATAAGTGTGTAGGCTTACTTGAATGCATGAAGAAAAATATGTATAAGAACTTATGTGTATTAGTATATATTACATACCACAAATACGACAACTATTGACCCCCGCCCCCCAAAGTAATGAGAAACAATTGCAAATGGCATAGTTGTTCACCCTTTCTTAACTTCTCTGTTTTCGAAATGAAGTGGAAAACTGTCGTAAATAATACGCAACAGAAATGTAAAAGCGAAAATGAAAAATTCATTAAATTAATTGAAGTTGTCACAGTTAAAAGAGTTGAAAAATGCATATTTGCCGTAAATTGAAAAAAAAAAATAATAAAAAAAAACAATCCAAAATGGATGAAATAGCAGAAATTGTAATCTAACATTTGAGTAGTTTGGAAAAGGGCAAACCGTACCCGAATCCAGCTTTGGCAGTTATTATTATAAAAAAATTTCATTTGCCATCGAAACTCAGTTTCAATTGAATGGAATGTCTGATAAGCTAATGATTTGTGGCTTGATCATTGAAGGGAAAGCAAATGCTGAAAAACCAATAAATAAATATACAAATATAAATACTATATATGAAATTTTCTGTTTCAAATTAAGGATGTGTCTTTGGGTATGTATGTATGTGTGCGGAATATGAAATCAAATATTTGATTTCCACATTAAAAAATGTTGTATAGGCCATTCTGCTAATGGGCACGTAATAGAAACTTATAAAATACTTGCAAATGTGTTGCAATTTTTGCCGAAAGTGCTCAGCATTGCCTTGGAAGGTCATTTGAACAAACACCCCTATGTATGTATGTATGTATGTATGTATGGACATGCAGGAGTGTCAAAGGTATAAAGAAGTTTGGATAGGAGCAATCAACTACAAATTTAAGGCGGGCTATTCGTCTTCTCAAAAGTTATAATAATTTATTGCGTCTAAGAGTCGTTTTATGAATGAAAGTACTTTGCTCCTAGAAATACGAGCTCGAACTTGTGAATGAATTTGGATTGGTTGTGCCGTATAGAAAAATATGGCTAGAGCATCAAGTGTACATACGCAAATGCATTTATGTATATGCAGGAATTCGATTATTCGGGTATTTACTTTTTAATTATTGTATGTATCATAGATGGTAAGGTATGGTGAAAAGATTTTTACAGGTGTACTACCTAGCAGATAAGGTAAGTAGTGAAAAAATCCAATATTGGCGATTTATATAACATTGTGTGTTTCAGAATTCCCCATGAAGACTAAATGTAAATGCACTTTTATCCCCTGATGCTTGCTGACACTTGATAAGGTACGGCAATACTTACACATTGTACTTTAACACGGTTCGGGAGCTTGTCATTCGTATATAATAAGCAAAAGTATTAGGAGATCCATGAGGAGTTTAGTAATATTCTAGAAAGTCTAGTCAGCAATTAAATGAGTAATTTATTTCGCCTCTTTTAAAACTCACCCTCCAAAAACCAACAAATTTATTATTTACTACTTACTATTTAATAGTATTTTACGGCCATAGAAAGGGCCTATAAAACATTTTTGAAGCATCTAAAAGCCATTTTATGTGGCTACCTGAAAAATAAATAAGTAAGGCATTAGAAAAGTATGGAATGTAAATAATAAATGATAAAATTATATAATATTAAGCAACTATAAATAATTTTAAAGTACACTTGCGCGTTCATGGCATTTATGGTATGTATGTCGTTTCTAAACCGTGGTCTAGGACACTACCGTTTGTATGTCCTTTGTTTTTGTGGGCATTTTCAATCAGTTCTTTTTTAGTTTTCTGATTGTAAAGAACATTCCAGCCCTGAAAAATAATTTTTTTACTTTCAAGTCACAATGAATATTTAACTGAGTTTTTGACGTGATAACGTCTTATAATTCGATTTAACAGGCTGCACGCACGAAAAAATGTGCCGTTACCTTTGCTCATTAGTGTTACCTTGCTCATTGCCGTTACCTTGAATGAACTGCAAGCGAAAGCGCGGAACGAACGACAAAGCAAACAAAGCAAACGAACGGCAACGTTCGACATCTTGCTCTCTCCTACTTAAGTGAGCGTATGTATATATGTACATATATGCGCATATGTAATATACATATATAAATTCACGTATTTGTATTTGCATATGCCTTCGTATTGATTATTATTAATTTGATTCACTTGAGGAATTTAAAATAAAACCAAGTTTGTTAATAATACCTGTTGTTTTAATGTTATTATTATTAATTTTTTTATTATATATGAAGGAAAAAATGTATGGTACAATAATATTTACCACATACCTTATAAGATATGTTGTATACTAATATACTACAATATATGTATATAAACATGCATATACATATACAATTTCGCGCAATTTTCAAAAAGAACAAATATATATGTAAAGATGCATACAAATCATATGGACATATCAAATATACGAATCTATTCCGTACGCAAGCAAATGTAAGCTAATGTGCTTGAACTGCAATCGGCCCCCGCGTTCGGCAACGTTCGACATCTGGCTCTGTCCTACTTGAGTGAGCATATATGTATATGTATGTATGTATATGTATGTATATGCGCATTTGTATATAAATTCACATTCTTGTATTTGCATATGCCTTCTTCCTGTGTGCATGGTAATGAACCGATTCTCTGTTGAGAATAAACGATGATAGGAAAAATAGGAAATGAAAGGGAGTGTTTCAAGTGTAATGTGTCTTGAGAAAGTCAAATCGATGATGATGCCTCTTAGTGTTGTTGACTTATTAACGTCTGATGCACAATCGAAATTGAAGATATCTTTCATGAATTCTATAAATGTTTCGTCATTTTTCACGTTTGTGTAAATGTAACTTGACCTATTCCATTGCAATTCCATTTATTCCTCCTCTATATCCATACAAAATATCTATCAAACAAATAAAATTAAAATTTTGTTTTGCTAATTGCAACCATTACATCAATATTTTCTTATGACGTTGTCTTTGCCCATATAATAAAATTCGTTTTAAGTTATTCGTGTAAAAGTGGTGAATGAGAGATGCACTACTATTGGTGAAGTGCATTGGTGTTACAAAAGTGCTCATTTTGTCAGTTAACATTTAAGCAGTGTTCAACCAACAAATTGCAGTCTATCAACGGTATTCGCTAGTGGGGCACAGTCATCATTTTTATTTGGACGGTACATATTACCAACAAGAACTTTACAATTATTACAAATAATTTCAACAAACAGATATTCAACATATAAATCTACGCTAGATTTGGACCTCACAAAACATTTCAATGACTCCCTCAGAAAAATCGGCACTTCTCCTCCAAGCCCTTGTCAATGAGGAAATTCTCAAAGTGGTACTTAAATTCGTCAATTTTCCTACATAGATCCTGAGCATTGATATGTCATTATTGACTACTCCCTTCAGTGACAGACTCTGTCAAAGGTGTCATTTAAATGAAATGTAAAATCAATAATGCATGCAAATATTAGTTTGGGTAAATATAAATAGATTATTTTCTCGGGAGCTGGCCAAAGCTTCAACTGCAGGTTCATGGTGGGTAGAGGTTGCATATCTAATTGCTCACTCCAATCTAATCTTGACGTGTCCCCGATGGCGTCTTCAATGAGCACTCGGCGGCCTCAACTGAGAACGTTTCAGTGAGTGAATACTAGACGGAATACTTTCGTTGGTTTCTACGAAATACAACTGTTCTGAGCACTGCTTGAGCTGCTATTGCAATGCCTGGTTGTGGTAGCTAAGGCGTTGACGTTCTGCATTCTGGTAGTTATAAGCCTTTTCCAAATCATCTATTTGGCGAAGGAGGTTCCTGGGAAGGAGGAAAGAAATTTTTTTTATTTTATTTTATTTTATTTTATAAAGGTTTACATAACAATAAAATTATTATACAAACTAAAAGTAGTGCAGCGTTAGCATCGGAGGCTTTCGGCTGGCAGGTTGATTATGGCTCAATTAAATCCGACGAAGTAGATCAGTATCTTTGAGATAGTTATATAATATAGATATGTTGGCTTCGGTTGGATTTTTTAATATTTCAAGAGGGTCAATGTTGCGAAAGTAATGATGTTTAGTCGATGCAAGGTTAGGGCATGAAGACAGAATGTGATTTATACTCAGGGTGGAGTTGCAAAACGGGCATAGATTGGGTGGAATGCCTTGAAGTATATATATGGGCGTGTGTAATTATTGTGTGGCCTAGTCGAAGGTGTATGTATGGTGTGACCATATTCGTTGGGATTGACTCACTAAAACCTGGTTTTACACGCTTAGGATTAACTAAGGAGTAGGGATGGTTATAATACTCCACTCGCGTAGGAGGTCACTTTGCCTTTGGTGTTTTATGAGACTGTAGATGTCATGTTTAAAGACGATATTGGTTGTAATGGTAGGGGTGATTTTCATTTGTTTTGCAATTTGGTCAGCATGTGTATTACCATTAATATCTGCGTGGCCAGGAATCCACATAATTTTGATTTTTTGTGGTTTGGTAGTTAGTGTCTCTCTTATAAAATCAATTATGTAGTTAGAGTTGTTGTAGTTCTGGATGGCCGAAAAGCACGATAAGCTATCAGTGCACACTATGAATTTGCCCTTGTTTTGAATTGCATACAAAAAAGCGTTAAAAATTGCAACTGCTTCTGCTGTAAAGATAGAGCAGAATGGGAATAAGAGCCCATAAGTTATTATTTTGTTTTGCTCTTTACGACAGCATATGAAGTCTGTTCTGTCTTAGACCCGTCGGTATAGATCAGTTTCCAGCCCATGGCTCTGTAATTCGCTGCGATTTCAGCAAAAATGGATTTATATTCTTCACGAGATGTATTCGCTTTACGTTTTAGTGCTAAATTGTTAATAAAGGATGCCTCTTTAAGTAGCCAGGGTGGGTTTCGATGTTTACTGAATTGAACCTTTTGCAGCGGTAGGTTATTATCCTTAGCAAATTTGAGACAATATGTGCAGAGGTATCTTGCAACCTTGCAACAAGCCATTTACGAGCACAATCACGCCTGCATTCGCGTGCGTCAAATACCAAAAAGAGCTACGGAATTTCATTGCAAAGTCACTGCGTGCATTTGTGTATATATGTGTATATACTTATATAGGGTTGTTCAATAGGTGCGCTTCAACTCGATAGGGAGGGCGAACGACGCAATATTTTTTATTTTTCGCTTGTCATTTGTAAACTTCATTAGTATACATTTCATCATGGAACGCTACACAGTTGAGCAACGATTGCAAATCGTGCACATTTTTTATGAAAATAATCGTTCTGTTGCTGCTACTTTAAGAGCATTACGGCCATTTTACGGTCCATTTAACAAGCCGTCCCGTTTTGGGGTTATGTGAAGTCATTGGTCTACAGTAACAAGCCGGCGACGATTTGTGAGCTCAGAGCCAATATTGAACGCGAAATTGCTGGAATTTCGGCCGATTTATGCAAAAGAGTGGTCGAAAATTGGGTTCAACGATTGGACTTCGTAAAACGTGCACGCGGTGGTTATGCAAAAGAAATAGAATTTCATACTTTAATGTATATGTTCAAACTCGATAATAAAAAAAAAATTAGTTAAAAAAGTCAAACCGTTTGTGTTTTATTCAAAAAAGTTCAAAAGTTACTGAAAAACCCTATACATACATATATGTACACATACGCATACATATCCACATATACGCGCCTACTGTAAGTAGCGGAGTAGAATTTACAAGCTGTGATCGATGCATTCGCATTGGGAGTACATGCCCCCCGCATACATACATACATATATTCATGCAAAACTAGGAAAACGAGTGTGTGTGTGCGTGCGCGTGTGGGGCATATTTGCACGGCTCGTACGTTAACATCGCATGCCAAAAATGCGTTGATATCACGTGCTTTACGGCGCGCCTGCGCAATGCAAACCGCAATTCATTTGCTGAATATTTCATGTTTGGCGGCTGTTGTCGACTTAATTCATTGCTACGTTGCGTTGTCACAATCATACATATTAATCTATTATTTTTATCGTGGAGCGTAATTCGTGGATAAGTTGTTGGCATTAGGCAGGAGTTGCTGAGCAGGTTTCAGATGTTGAGCATTGCGTTTTCATTGTAATTTTTGTTTTTGAACATACATACGTACATATCATGTTTTGTAATTGTTAAATTTGATCAGTTACTAAGAAAATGAATATTTGAGAGCACTTTGCAGGACAATCGAAAGGGTTATTATTGGAATTGTCGTTACGCGCGAATATTCGTCTAGGCGGATACCTACTGTAGCACGCGATTTATGGTATATGTCTATGCAGACCGCTTTAAAGATCTCAGTAAGTGTAGTGTATCAATAGAGGAAAACAACCAGCTCGTTCTCAGTTCAAATAACAACTATTCAGTTTATTAACATTGACTCTTATTTCAATGATTACTAATAAGGTGAATATGTATGTATGTATATAAAGAGAGTGAGAGTGATTGTTATAGATAAATTATGTTATTTACATTGATATGCATTTATACAATGTTATTTAGGCTAACTGTAAATATCAATACTCTATATGCTCATCCTAAAGCTGTTGCTAACAATAACAATTTAGTGTAATATAAAATTGTAAAATTAAAAACAACTGCGTTTGCAAATTTCAAATACAATTTAAATTTTTAAATTTTTAACTACTCTACCTCCTTCACGTGGTCTGAGTTCTCTTCGAGTGCGTGAAAAATCTTCCATCGTTGGTATCTCATTGACTACAGTCAAAGCTGTGTTGTTGTCTGATATCATTTGCATGTTGGTTTCGACATGTTGTTGAATTTGCTGGTTTCTGATTTGATCCAAATGACGTTTGATACTATGTTTGTTGTGAGCCAAAGTACATGAATATGATTGAGGTCCAAGTTGTTGTTCTACAACTGCCTGTGTCCAACTAGGCTTATTTGGGTTACGGTAATCACGTACCATTACATTTTGGCCTTTTTGAAAAGTTTCATGACGATTTCCTTTGTGATTATTTATGTTGTTGTGTTGAGACTCAATAATTTTTTCTTTTGTTGTAGGAGGTTTGAGATTGCTGAAGCGAGTTTTTAGTTTTCTCCCAAAAAATATTTTTGCTGGAGATTCGCCTGTAGAACAGTGAGTCATATTTCGGTAGTCCATTAAAAATCTGCATAAAATTTGATCCAAATTTGCATCATTGTTTGGATCTAAATTGGCTAATACAGACTTTTTAAACGTTTTAACGAAGTTTTCTGCTTGACCATTTGTAGATGGGTGTCCCGGCGCAGTCAATATGTGTTTTATTCCATTCACAGACAAAAATTGTTGAAATTCATACGATGTGAACTGACGGCCATTGTCGGTTACAAGTGTATCGACCAATCCATACCGCGAAAACATTTCTCTTAACTTCGTAATTGTGAACATTGTAGTTATTTCCTTCGTTTTGAACACTTCAACGAATTTCGAAAATGAATCGATAACAATTAGAAAATAAAAATTTCTTATAGGGCCAGCAAAGTCAATATGAATTCGACTCCATACATTAGAACTTGGCGTCCACGGCATTAAACTGCTCTTCTCGGGGCTAGGCTGCAGTTTTTGACATGGTAAACAGTTTTTAATTAATTTTTCAATATCTTTATCAAGACATGGCCACCATATATATGATCTGGCAAGCGCTTTTGTTTTTACTATTCCTAAATGCGAGGAATGTAATTCATTTGAAATTTTTGTTCGCAATTTTTCGGGGATAATGGTTCTGTAACCCCACAATACACACC
The DNA here is from genome assembly GCF_028408465.1 of Anastrepha ludens. NCBI lineage: Eukaryota > Metazoa > Arthropoda > Insecta > Diptera > Tephritidae > Anastrepha > Anastrepha ludens. The sequence continues at coordinate 122,680,196 of NC_071501.1, forward strand.
CATACTCCACACCGAGTTCAGTATACTTTTCACGATACGGAGTGAAATTATTATCCTTTAAGTTACATAAGGTTCCATCCAAAATGCATTCTGCAACTTTAGATAAAATTGGGTCTCGTCTCGTCTCACGAGCGATGTCCTTAAAACTCATATTGAAATATTTTTCAGATTCAATAAAGTTGACATATGAAAACTCCGTAATTTTGTTTTCAAACATTTGTTGAGGCATACGCGAAATTGAGTCAGCTTCATTATTTACTCCTTTCACATATTCTATGGTGTAATTGAACCCGGATAAAATTAATGCCCAGCGCTGCATTCGGGCTGAAGCCATGATAGGCAATCCTTTATTGTTACCAAAAATAGTTAATAGTGGACGGTGATCAGTTTTCAAAATAAATGTGTTTCCCAATAAGTATTGTTTAAGTTTTGTAATACAAAACACAATAGACAAGGCTTCTTTTTCAAGAGTACTATAATTTTTCTCGCTCTTGCTTAATGCTCTGGAGATAAAAGCAATTGGTTTCAATCCACTAGAGAATTTATGTGACAAAATTCCTCCCACCGCCGTATTAGAAGCATCCGTTGTTAATACCAACGGTAAATCTGGGTTGAAATGAACCAAAACTTGGTCTGACGTCACAGCATTCTTGATGGCGTCATATGCCTTTTGACAATTCTTTGACCATAAAAACGGCTCATCTTTGCTCAATAATTTATAAAGTGGAGACATCATATTCGCAAAGTTATTAATAAATTTTGAGTAATAATTTGCCATACCGACAAAGGCTCTAACTTCCGAAATATTATCTGGAATTGGCGCAGAAAGAATGCTCGAAATTCGATCGTTATTCTTACTCAATCCGTTTTTATCAATATTGAAGCCCAAATAAGAAATCTTTGATTGAAAAAAAACTGACTTTTTGATATTTAGTTTCAATCCAGCATTTTGTAGTTTTTGAAGTACTAGCCTCAACGTTTTAATGTGACTCTGCATAGTCTTTCCAGTGACTGTAATGTCATCCTGATACACCACGACAAACGGTATGTTTCTTAACAAACTTTCCATTGTCTTTTGAAAAATCGCTGCCGCAGTCTTAACACCAAAAGGTAATCTTTTTACTTTTAATGTACCTATGTGCGTACTCCATGCACACAATAATTGTGACTCATCGTCAAGAATTAGCTGATTGTACGCATTGGACAAATCAAGCTTTGTGAAAATTTCACCACCCTCTAAAGATGCAAAAATCTCATCTATCCTGGGTAAAGGATATTTAAAATCCTCTAAAAACTTGTTAATTGTGATTTTATAATCACCGCATATCCGCAAATCACCGTTGGGTTTCAAAACTGGTACTAAAGGTGTACCCCAATCAGAGTTGTCAACAGGTTCGAGAACACCTGAACTGATTAAATCTCGCAACTGTTTCTCAACTTTAGCCTTCCATGCTAATGGCAAAGGTCTGGGTTTGCAAAATACTGGTGTTGCATTTTCAACAACCTTTAAACAAATTTCCGAATTTTTAAATTCACCCAACTTATCTTCAAAAACCTCGACGAACTCAATCTTCAATTGTTCGACGATCGCAGCATACTTATTTTCGAAATTAATATTGTTTATTTGCAATAATTCGAAATTAAAAGAACGTAAAAACGTACGGCCAAGCAATGGAGGGTTTGCAGAATCCACAACAACAACAACAACAGTTTTTGTATTACCTTTAAAAGTAATCGACGCATCATATTCGCCAACCAGCTTCAATCTATCACCACTGTAGTCAACATATGGAATATTGCATGGTCGGAGAGTCTTTTCCATAATATTATTCTCGTAAAACGACAAAGGCAACAAAGTGCATGGTGCACCTGTGTCACAAACAGCATTTAATTTAACTCCATCAATAACGACTGGAAGAGAATACACGTCAAACGAATTTCGCTCAGCCACACTAAAAATTGAATAATTAAACAAATCATTATTATCATGTTCATCATCATTATCATTAGATACATAATTAACACTTCTCTTTTTATTGTAACAAACAGACGCCAAATGACCAACTCTTCCACAAGAATGACACTTGCTATCTTTGTATTTGCATGACTGAGATGCATGATTTCGCCAACCACAGTGAGAACAAGGAAATTTTCTCTCACCATCGCCTCTGTTATCTCTGCCACCATCTCTGTTGCTGCCACCATCACCACTGCCTCTGTTGCTGCTTCCCCATTTGCCTCTGTTGCTGTTGCCACCATTACCTCTGTTGTCACTACTACTGTTGTTCTGCTTCTGATGTTTTTGCTTCTTGACAAAATTCACTGCAGTTTCTTCTTTTCCTCCCTTTATTATGCATTTCGTCTCTAATATCATCGCCTTTCTTAATGCACTTTGAATTGTGAGATTCTCATCTTCTTCACACAGCCTTTCAAAGATGAAATTTGGCAAACCCATTACGAATTGGTTTAACACAAATGCATCTAAATTGACCCCAAATTTACAATTAAGTGCCAACATCTTTACACGAGCATACCATTCCGCCACAGATTCACTTTCTTGCTTCGTTGAAATATGAAATATTTTCCGCTCACTAAACACAATAGTAGGTGGAGTGTATTGTGTGTCCAATATTTCACACAACTCTTTAAATGATTTTGACACGGGAGTAGCTGGACTGCACAAACTGTGTAGAACTTTGTATGGAACGGCACCAATTGATTTTAATAAAATCGACTTCCTTACATTATCATCTGTGCAATTCACTTCACAGAAATGTATCTCCAAACGTTCCTTCCAAACAATCCACGACTCCACATTCGGGTTAAATTCTGGAACATTCGTCGTTTGAAGCATTGTCACTGGTGTCACCATCTTGCTGTCATTCGCTGACTTTTCTTCTTTAGGAGGCATGTTGTGATTTTCTTTATTTTACTGTTTTCTTTTTTGTTTTAGTTTATTTTATATGTATTTACATATATGTACAAATATATTTGTTTTTGTTGCACACAACTTCTGTTATATTTTTTTCCGTTTTATTCTCGTCGCCAATATGTAGCGTATCAATAGAGGAAAACAACCAGCTCGTTCTCAGTTCAAATAACAACTATTCAGTTTATTAACATTGACTCTTATTTCAATGATTACTAATAAGGTGAATATGTATGTATGTATATAAAGAGAGTGAGAGTGAATGTTATAGATAAATTATGTTATTTACATTGATATGCATTTATACAATGTTATTTAGGCTAACTGTAAATATCAATACTCTATAGTAAGTTTTGCTGCTGCGGTCAAAATAATAGTAGCACGACATATTGTCAAGTTCTGAGAACATTTTTTTTACAATAGTTTTTTATTTAGGTTTTTTTATTTGAGTTTTTACATTTTTTTATTTTTATTTTTATGATAATAAAATTATAAGTAATCTCAAGCAAACGCAGCGCCAGCAGTAGTGTGTTGGATCAGATACGATGGAGTAGGTCGGTGTCCTTTAGAAATGTGTAAATTTTTTTTAGTGTTATCTTCAGTGGCATCTTTTAAAAGTTGAGAGGATCTGTGTCGTTGAAGTGGTGATGCCTTTGAGAAGCAAGTTCTGTGCAAGACACCAGTAGGTGATGCCCACTGACCCTGGCTTGGCAGAAGAGGCAGGTGTTGGATGTACTACCCTGTAATAGGAGTGCGCTAGTTACTATGGTGTGCCCAATACGGAGCCGTGTGTATGGGGTTGATGTGGTTGGTGGGTACCGAAGATGGATAGGCAGGTTTTGTATGTTTGGGCTTAATGTTCGAATAATGGTGTTTATAATACAATCATTCACGAAGTAACTTTGTTTGCCTCTATTCATGAATACGATATATGTCGCTGGGTAGGAAGACTTCGGATGTGATTGTTGGTGTAAGGGAAATGTCCTTGGCAATTATATCTGCCAGTGTGTTAATCTGAATGCCGGAATGCCCAGGTATTCACATAATTTTGATGCTGCTCCGATGGGAAATTAGTATGTCTTTCATACACTCGATGATTTTGCTTGACTTTTTGTGGTTTTGGATGGCTTGGAGCAGGACAAACTGTTGGAGCAAATTATATGTTTACGCTTACTTTTGGCGCAGCATTGCTTCAGCGGTGAGAATCGAACAGAATGAAAATAGAAGGCCGTACGTGATAACTTCCTGATTTTCCTTTACCACTGCGTAAGAAGTGTGGAATCCTTTTGACCCGTCAGTAAAACCCACTTCCACCCGCTAAATTTATAGTCTGCGATAGATTCGCAGAAATTAGCCCAATAAACGGCGTTTGGAGTATTATCTTTCCGTAAATAAGCTAAGTCGTCGATAAAGGAGTTATTATTTTGTTATTTCTTTAAGAATACAGTTGAAACTACAAATACCCATATCACTTTAAAGTTTTAAACTTTGTACAAAATTAAAAAAAAATATTTTAATTAAAACTGGCTGCTTGTAATTTTTTGTACGTGGTTATCTATAAATATTTTCATAACAGTGTCGAGGATTACAGGCAGAAAGCGTAAACCGCGGCGCGCTTAAAGAACTCCTTTAGTAGCTTTTCCTTTTTATTATCACTTTGATTAAATATCTGCGGATTTTAATAGGGGAGAGAACTAAACAAATTTCAAAAAAGATAAATTTGTGGAAGATAATCATACAGCTGTGTTCACAACAATAGCAGCGCGACATTTTTTCTTTTATTTAAACGTATTCAAAAGCAGTATCTAACATTTCATAGCCATTGCAAAGTTTTGCCTATTTATTTATTTTTTTTTTTTTTTACAAAAATATCCTATATACTACAATTCAAAGCTTCAAACTTTATGCAAAACTTACAGAAATTTAACAAATTATTTTAAATCTTAATCAAATTCTTTACAACTATTCCGAGCATGCAGTTTTATAGCCCATTAAATAAATCTAAAAAAAAAATGAGGAAGTTTACAGCAACACTGCGCTACAGCAGCAATATTCGCAACAGATCGTTCAGTTTTGGTCCGCCATTCCATTCTAAATCGGATCGGCGTACCATTTATGGCTGTAGGGTGTGTAGAACCAAATGCCCTCTTCTTCCAACCAACCAACATCAGATGGCGCAGAGCTGCTTTCGTCCTCTGAGTTTGTGGATAACTCACTCCAATCTAATTGTGACGTGTCCCAGATCGCGTCTTCAATGTGCACTTCGCGAGCTGTGCTAAAGATTTGAGTCACTGCAGGTTCCTCGTCTCCTGGTGAACGCAGTCGGTCTATTGGAACACATCTTAGTCTATTCATGGTGTTGGCGTCTCCAGACGACGGATGATGTATCGAAGGACTGCGCTCAACTGTGCGAGAAGAACCAGTGCCTTCGTCCACCCACAAAACGGCATCTTCTTTTTCGGTTGAATCCTCAATCGCAGGTGACTTGGGTGAAAATAAATCGTCCATTTCTTTGTTGGCCCTCGATGAAAAACTCACTAACTTAGAACGACTTAAATGCAACTCTTCTGAGCGCTGATTGAGCTGCCATTGCAATGGCTTGGCTTTATATACTCTATAGTTCTGCAGGTAATGCAAAGTTATTTTCACCGTCCCATGAATCCGCGTAAGATTATGGCAATAGTACAATCAAAACGGTAGTCCGTTGCAAACAGGAGGTAAAGAAACACATAAAACAAAAACAAAGAAACAGATCACTTGTACATTTAAAATAGAACTTCCCAAGAAAAAAACAAAAGATCAGTTGTTCTACTGATTATACCCTTTATAGTTGCACCTTTGCCTCAATAAAAAGGTTTTTTCGGTAGTCACCACATAAAAACAACGCAATTGTTAAGCTATTAAGCCGAAAGGAGTAGCAAGGACAACTGAGCCGCGCATATTTTGCCCAGCCACTAGCACAGCTATTGTGTTTTAGTGGGTATTACTTAATTAGCACTTGACGCGCGAGCACTTGTCCTTGGGGTGTTTTGGATTCGAGTATCCGCTACATACAAACAATGACATTTGTCTGTTTTGTGTAGAAACAGTTGTTGACACGTGCTTTTGTCGCCAAAACGGATTTGGAAAAACCATAAATATAAGAGTTTTTTTTGCAAGGATCCGTAAACGCAATAAAATAAATTACTTGACGAATAACCCGCCCTAAATTCGTAGTTAATTGATCCGTGTCAAAGGCAGCCTTCAAACTTATTTCTGAATTCACAAAAGACATCCTTACATACATACATATGCATGGTTGTTTGTAGAAATGAGATGCATCAACATGTATAGAAGTGTTGTTGTATCCTGTACTTACATCGCACACCGCATACTGCAGCAAAACGGCCAAGGCCTCGATACCTTCGTTGCGGTGCTCTTCCTGCAGTTGCGTTTGCTTCAGGTGCCGCTCGATCGCTTCATAGAACATCGACCGTTATACGAATGTCGATTCGAATGTTTCAAAAGCTGCAGCTCCGTCGCATCCTGCCGCTCAGCAACTCACTTCATAACGCAATTGTTAAGTCGAAAGGGACAGCAAAGACAATTGAACCGCGAATATTTTGTCTAGAGTAAGAAGTTTCTAGACTAAATTTAGTTTTATTCAGCTTTTCGATTTTCTTTATTGAGGGATGGTTTAGTTGGGCGAAAATTGTTGTCCGTGAACTTTTATAACTATCGGTGTACTCACACCAATTTCGATCCTAATATCCTTAGATATTTCTCATTAATTTGGAATATTTGTAGTAATATTTTTATGTGAATCAAAGTTTGGAAAGGCAATTGTTCAGCTAGAACAAGAACATGCAACGTATATGTACTTATGTAGGCATACTAGGGTGGAGTGATGTTTTTAATCGCTCTTTGTAGACTATCAGAAAGTAGAAAGAGATTTGTTTAAAAATATTTGTATTGCCCAAAAGAACGAATCATAATGTACTTTATGAACTAACGTTTTCGTGTACAAATTTTCAATTTTATGGTTTCTGACTATAAACTGCAAATTTCAAACCGGCGCATGGGCAAAAGTGCACGAAATACCAGATGCCGTATTTTTAAATAGAAAGCTTAGCTAATAATTTAATATGCACAGATTTGCATATATATGGGTTCCACTATTTCAGTTGTTAATTGGGAGAAAACATTTTCATCAAAACCTGTTAGAGATAACTAAAAATCTAATACGCCAGACAACACTCCCAAACTTCTGATTCAGAATCGGCATATGATTCGTAGTTTCGCATGTTGATGAAACCCCGAATATTAACCAGAAATATAATTTTCCCTTCTTATTTATATTTTTAGAAAGCAGTAACAACATTTGTAGGGAAATGCATTCTCAACTTTCGAACAAAAGAGAAACAGTTTCCTAGTTTCCTTCAGTATAAATACTCGTATAAGGACGCTTATAAAATACGCGTTTAGATGTTGCTTTAAAACGAAACATGAAACTATTTAGATCCTTTCACGTGTCACTATTTTTATTCAAAATACGAAAAAACATAATTTAATTGTTCACGCCCACAGGAAAATCCACCAAACAATCGATTTATGAATGCCTAATTGCGGAGAACGTCGAGACGTCCATGTTGAAGGTTCTTCAGCAACACTTTGCGCTACAGCAGCAGTACGAGTATTCTCAATACAACGCCCAGTTTTTGGCCTGTTAGTATTTTTTCCACACTCGACCCTAACCAGTTTCTTGGAATTTATTTCGGACGATTATTTGATGTTGCTTTTAAAGATCGATTATTTTCATAAAAAACTTCAATAATTTTAACGCGTTGTTCTATCGCGTATTGTACACCTGTGTGCTTGAAAAATGTCAAAGATTACATAAAAAAGGTCTAGGAATTATTCACTACTGACATATATGCGGCACTTTTGAATGACCCTTTACATACTATAATTTTGAAAAGAATAGAAAAGAGATTATCATAAAATATGGTTCACACTACATTTTTCATATAAAAAGCAAGTAAAACAAATTAACCCTTTTGGTAACAGAATTCAAGTTTAAAGTAGTCCGAAGGTCTGTCTAATAGAAGCGTAACCGCCATAGTTAGACATTATTTGACTCTTTGTGACTGTAACTATAAGTAAATTTCAACTTAGTATCTTTTAAGTGCTGTTTCAACTCTTGCCGATGCTGACTCGCAATTTTAAGTCCTACTCTTGAATGAAATCGGTAAATATGAAATTATATGAAATATCAACTGATGATAAAAAATAATAATAAAATTGTGGGATCTCACCACTGGCTTCATTCGTTTCTTTTTTTAAACGGTGGTATTTGCAACTGATGGTGTTTCTGAATCAGTGAAACCGCGCGAAAATTTTGCAATATGAGGGTAGTTCAACAAGTTCTGATATGAAACAAAATATGTGGTTTGTGTAAAAGAAAGATTTTTTTTGATTACCTTAACCTGGGGTAACACCACTGTAGAAATTTCAAAAAATTGATTTTTTTTTTATAAGCTTAAAAAATTCTTTGAACCTTTTAAAATACAGAACAAAAAGTTTTATACGTTACCGAAGTTTATTTCATAAATATTTTAAGCTTTTTACCAAGCGTTAGTGACTGCTACCTAACGACTTCTCCAAATTTCCAAACTTTAAACGCGTTTTTCTCAAAACACGTTTTCTGAAATTGGCACGCAGCATAACTCAAACAATTTTAAATATTTTTAATCAGGTTTTTCACTACGTCTGTATAATAACCTTCTTAAGAGAAGAGCGTAGGGGATTTTCGTTAGATTTATTTAAACGATTGTTATAATTATTTAAGTGCCGTTTTTTTAGACCAAAATAGAGTTTTTTCCTTCAAATGCTTGCTAATTCCACAAAAATAAATATTTTTTAAATCCCCTACGTGTTTCTCCAGCTATTTTTATTTAGATTAAGAAAAAACATGTTTCTTTGTTCCAGATTAAAATTTGCACCCTCTGTGCTGCGTGCCGCGGAGCTCCTTCAAGAGAAACCACATTAAAAAAAATGTCTCCAATGCCGCCATTTTGTAAAATTTTTCGATCAAACTTTGTAGTTTTGTATTTTAGTATATAAGTAATAACTTCTCAAATCAGAGTGATTGTTTTCCCTTTCCTTCTATACAAAAAAATTCTTTAAAAATCGTGTTTATTTTACGCGTGTACAGTGGTGTTACCCCTTAACTCACTGCGGCCGCTTCTACTAAGTGGATTTGTGCGCGTCTACCATTTACTTAATTCAATTAATACTCAGTTATATATATATAATTGGCGCGTACACCCTTTTTGGGTGTTTGGCCGAGCTCCTCCTCCTATTTGTGGTGTGTGTCTTGATGTTGTTCCGCAAATGGAGGGACCTACAGTTTCAAGCCGACTCCGAACGGCAGATATTTTTTATGAGGAGCTTTTTCATGGCAGAAATACACTCGAAGGTTTGCCATTGCCTGCCGAGGGGCGACCGCTATTAGAAAAATGTTTTTATTAATTTCGGTTTCACCGAGATTCGAACCAACGTTCTCTCTGTGAATTCCGAATGGTAATCACGCACCAACCCATTCGGCTACGGCGGCCGCAATACTCAGTTATTGTCAATAATAAAAAGGAGAAACATTTCATAACAACTTCTTCACCATTGACTCCTAAGCAGGAGAACTAAGAATTAAATCTCTTAGCTACACGGAAGTTAGATTACCAAGGATGATCGATTAAATTGCGATCTTTTCATCATGAGGTTTGGCCAATCTGCTATGGTGAAAAACAAAATTGCGCAAGGATGATCATGAATGATAGATTTACAGGGTTTGGCCATTAACTAAGGTGAAGAAGTAAATTCTGAGGGGAACTTGAGCTGGTACGTAACAAAAGATTTGGCAGCCGAACTTTGCACGATTATTTCATATCTATTCCCACACTCATCCAATAAGTCGTTTTTCAGACGGCAGCGAAGTGTCGTTGGTTGATTTTGTTCGTATATCAGTAACACAAGCTAAATTTGGTTAACACATCCCAAGTTACGTTAACCTATCATCTGATTCTGTCAAATTCGCCCAGAGCCGAATAACGGTCTGCTAAATACCACACCTATTTTCATCATGCGAGCAACTTCAGCTGCTACGCCACCTACACCACCTACACCACATCACCACATTTGCTTTTATGTTTGCGACTGTTCTATTAAGCAAATGATTCTAAAATTAATAGTAATTTTCAATTTTAAGACATTAAAAAAAATGATTTCCTCCAAAGCAGCCGGGCTCGAATATTTTTTGATTTTTTTTATTAAGATAAACTCAATTTTTTTTAGTTTTAGTTTTTCAGGGCGAAAATATTTTAAATAAAATTTGTAATTATTGCAACATACAATTATATTCACAATTTGGCCTTAGAAATTGTCAACTTCCACATCGAGTAATTTAAGAATCTAAACTTGGTTACAAAAATAATAAACTTTCTATAATACCGAACAAATCTTAATCGAAAAATGTATTAAACGTGAAAGGAGAAATAATGAACTAAGTTTTGCTGCTGCGGTCAAAATAATAGTAGCACGACATATTGTCAAGTTCTGAGAACATTTTTTTTACAATAGTTTTTTATTTAGGTTTTTTTATTTGAGTTTTTACATTTTTTATTTTTTTATTTTTATTTTTATGATAATAAAATTATAAGTAATCTCAAGCAAACGCAGCGCCAGCAGTAGTGTGTTGGATCAGATACGATGGAGTAGGTCGGTGTCCTTTAGAAATGTGTAAATTTTTTTTAGTGTTATCTTCAGTGGCATCTTTTAAAAGTTGAGAGGATCTGTGTCGCTGAAGTGGTGATGCCTTTGAGAAGCAAGTTCTGTGCAAGACACCAGTAGGTGATGCCCACTGACCCTGGCTTGGCAGAAGAGGCAGGTGTTGGATGTACTACCCTGTAATAGGTGTGCGCTAGTTACTATGGTGTGCCCAATACGGAGCCGTGTGTATGGGGTTGATGTGGTTGGTGGGTACCGAAGATGGATAGGCAGGTTTTGTATGTTTGGGCTTAATGTTCGAATAATGGTGTTTATAATACAACCATTCACGAAGTAACTTTGTTTGCCTCTATTCATGAATAAGTCGATATATGTCGCTGGGTAGGAAGACTTCGGATGTGATTGTTGGTGTAAGGGAAATGTCCTTGGCAATTATATCTGCCAGTGTGTTAATCTGAATGCCGGAATGCCCAGGTATTCACATAATTTTGATGCTGCTCCGATGGGAAATTAGTATGTCTTTCATACACTCGATGATTTTGCTTGACTTTTTGTGGTTTTGGATGGCTTGGAGCAGGACAAACTGTTGGGGCAAATTATATGTTTACGCTTACTTTTGGCGCAGCATTGCTTCAGCGGTGAGAATCGAACAGAATGAAAATAGAAGGCCGTATGTGATAACTTCCTGATTTTCCTTTACCACTGCGTAAGAAGTGTGGAATCCTTTTGACCCGTCAGTAAAACCCACTTCCACCCGCTAAATTTATAGTCTGCGATAGATTCGCAGAAATTAGCCCAATAAACGGCGTTTGGAGTATTATCTTTCCGTAAATAAGCTAAGTCGTCGATAAAGGAGTTATTATTTTGTTATTTCTTTAAGAATACAGTTGAAACTACAAATACCCATATCACTTTAAAGTTTTAAACTTTGTACAAAATTAAAAAAAAATATTTTAATTAAAACTGGCTGCTTGTAATTTTTTGTACGTCGGTTATCTATAAATATTTTCATAACAGTGTCGAGGATTACAGGCAGAAAGCGTAAACCGCGGCGCGCTTAAAGAACTCCTTTAGTAGCTTTTCCTTTTTATTATCACTTTGATTAAATATCTGCGGATTTTAATAGGGGAGAGAACTAAACAAATTTCAAAAAAGATAAATTTGTGGAAGATAATCATACAGCTGTGTTCACAACAATAGCAGCGCGACATTTTTTCTTTTATTTAAACGTATTAAAAAGCAGTATCTAACATTTCATAGCTATTGCAAAGTTTTGCCTATTTATTTATTTATTTTTTTTTTTTTACAAAAATATCCTATATACTACAATTCAAAGCTTCAAACTTTATGCAAAACTTACAGAAATTTAACAAATTATTTTAAATCTTAATCAAATTCTTTACAACTATTCCGAGCATGCAGTTTTATAGCCCATTAAATAAATCTAAAAAAAAAAAAGAGGAAGTTTACAGCAACACTGCGCTACAGCAGCAATATTCGCAACAGATCGTTCAGTTTTGGTCCGCCATTCCATTCTAAATCGGATCGGCGTACCATTTATGGCTGTAGGGTGTGTAGAACCAAATGCCCTCTTCTTCCAACCAACCAACATCAGATGGCGCAGAGCTGCTTTCGTCCTCTGAGTTTGTGGATAACTCACTCCAATCTAATTGTGACGTGTCCCAGATCGCGTCTTCAATGTGCACTTCGCGAGCTGTGCTAAAGATTTGAGTCACTGCAGGTTCCTCGTCTCCTGGTGAACGCAGTCGATCTATTGGAACACATCTTAGTCTATTCATGGTGTTGGCGTCTCCAGACGACGGATGATGTGTCGAAGGACTGCGCTCAACTGTGCGAGAAGAACCAGTGCCTTCGTCCACCCACAAAACGGCATCTTCTTTTTCGGTTGAATCCTCAATCGCAGGTGACTTGGGTGAAAATAAATCGTCCATTTCTTTGTTGGCCCTCGATGAAAAACTCACTAACTTAGAACGACTTAAATGCAACTCTTCTGAGCGCTGATTGAGCTGCCATTGCAATGGCTTGGCTTTATATACTCTATAGTTCTGCAGGTAATGCAAAGTTATTTTCACCGTCCCATGAATCCGCGTAAGATTATGGCAATAGTACAATCAAAACGGTAGTCCGTTGCAAACAGGAGGTAAAGAAACACATAAAACAAAAACAAAGAAACAGATCACTTGTACATTTAAAATAGAACTTCCCAAGAAAAAAACAAAAGATCAGTTGTTCTACTGATTATACCCTTTATAGTTGCACCTTTGCCTCAATAAAAAGGTTTTTTCGGTAGTCACCACATAAAAACAACGCAATTGTTAAGCTATTAAGCCGAAAGGAGTAGCAAGGACAACTGAGCCGCGCATATTTTGCCCAGCCACTAGCACATCTATTGTGTTTTAGTGTGTATTACTTAATTAGCACTTGACGCGCGAGCACTTGTCCTTGGGGTGTTTTGGATTCGAGTATCCGCTACATACAAACAATGACATTTGTCTGTTTTGTGTAGAAACAGTTGTTGACACGTGCTTTTGTCGCCAAAACGGATTTGGAAAAACCATAAATATAAGAGTTTTTTTTGCAAGGATCCGTAAACGCAATAAAATAAATTACTTGACGAATAACCCGCCCTAAATTCGTAGTTAATTGATCCGTGTCAAAGGCAGCCTTCAAACTTATTTCTGAATTCACAAAAGACATCCTTACATACATACATATGCATGGTTGTTTGTAGAAATGAGATGCATCAACATGTATAGAAGTGTTGTTGTATCCTGTACTTACATCGCACACCGCATACTGCAGCAAAACGGCCAAGGCCTCGATACCTTCGTTGCGGTGCTCTTCCTGCAGTTGCGTCTGCTTCAGGTGCCGCTCGATCGCTTCATAGAACATCGACCGTTATACGAATGTCGATTCGAATGTTTCAAAAGCTGCAGCTCCGTCGCATCCTGCCGCTCAGCAACTCACTTCATAACGCAATTGTTAAGTCGAAAGGGGCAGCAAAGACAATTGAACCGCGAATATTTTGTCTAGAGTAAGAAGTTTCTAGACTAAATTTAGTTTTATTCAGCTTTTCGATTTTCTTTATTGAGGGATGGTTTAGTTGGGCGAAAATTGTTGTCCGTGAACTTTTATAACTATCGGTGTACTCACACCAATTTCGATCCTAATATCTTTAGATATTTCTCATTAATTTGGAATATTTGTAGTAATATTTTTATGTGAATCAAAGTTTGGAAAGGCAATTGTTCAGCTAGAACAAGAACATGTAACGTATATGTACTTATGTAGGCATACTAGGGTGGAGTGATGTTTTTAATCGCTCTTTGTAGACTATCAGAAAGTAGAAGGAGATTTGTTTAAAAATATTTGTATTGCCCAAAAGAACGAATCAAAATGTACTTTATGAACTAACGTTTTCGTGTACAAATTTTCAATTTTATGGTTTCTGACTATAAACTGCAAATTTCAAACCGGCGCATGGGTAAAAGTGCACGAAATACCAGATGCCGTATTTTTAAATAGAAAGCTTAGCTAATAATTTAATATGCACAGATTTGCATATATATGGGTTCCACTATTTCAGTTGTTAATTGGGAGAAAACATTTTCATCAAAACCTGTTAGAGATAACTAAAAATCTAATACGCCAGACAACACTCCCAAACTTCTGATTCAGAATCGGCATATGATTAGTAGTTTCGCATGTTGATGAAACCCCGAATATTAACCAGAAATATAATTTTCCCTTCTTATTTATATTTTTAGAAAGCAGTAACAACATTTGTAGGGAAATGCATTCTCAACTTTCGAACAAAAGAGAAACAGTTTCCTAGTTTCCTTCAGTATAAATACTCGTATAAGGACGCTTATAAAATACGCGTTTAGATGTTGCTTTAAAACGAAACATGAAACTATTTAGATCCTTTCACGTGTCACTATTTTTATTCAAAATACGAAAAAACATAATTTAATTGTTCACGCCCACAGGAAAATCCACCAAACAATCGATTTATGAATGCCTAATTGCGGAGAACGTCGAGACGTCCATGTTGAAGGTTATTCAGCAACACTTTGCGCTACAGCAGCAGTACGAGTATTCTCAATACAACGCCCAGTTTTTGGCCTGTTAGTATTTTTTCCACACTCGACACTAACCAGTTTCTTGGAATTTATTTCGGACGATTATTTGATGTTGCTTTTAAAGATCGATTATTTTCATAAAAAACTTCAATAATTTTAACGCGTTGTTCTATCGCGTATTGTACACCTGTGTGCTTGAAAAATGTCAAAGATTACATAAAAAAGGTCTAGGAATTATTCACTACTGACATATATGCGGCACTTTTGAACGACCCTTTACATACTATAATTTTGAAAAGAATAGAAAAGAGATTATCATGAAATATGGTTCACACTACATTTTTCATATAAAAAGCAAGTAAAACAAATTAACCCTTTTGGTAACAGAATTCAAGTTTAAAGTAGTCCGAAGGTCTGTCTAATAGAAGCGTAACCGCCATAGTTAGACATTATTTGATTCTTTGTGACTGTAACTATAAGTAAATTTCAACTTAGTATCTTTTAAGTGCTGCTTCAACTCTTGCCGATGCTGACTCGCAATTTTAAGTCCTACTCTTGAATGAAATCGGTAAATATGAAATTATATGAAATATCAACTCACTACTCGCTTCATTCGTTTCTTTTTTTAAACGGTGGTATTTGCAACTGATGGTGTTTCTGAATCAGTGAAACCGCGCGAAAATTTTGCAATATGAGGGTAGTTCAACAAGTTCTGATATGAAACAAAATATGTGGTTTGTGTAAAAGAAAGATTTTTTTTGATTACCTTAACCTGGGGTAACACCACTGTAGAAATTTCAAAAAATTGATTTTTTTTTTATAAGCTTACAAAATTCTTTGAACCTTTTAAAATACAGAACTAAAAGTTTTATACGTTACCGAAGTTTATTTCATAAATATTTTAAGCTTTTTACCAAGCGTTAGTGACTGCTACCTAACGACTTCTCCAAATTTCCAAACTTTAAACGCGTTTTTCTCAAAACACGTTTTCTGAAATTGGCACGCAGCATAACTCAAACAATTTTAAATATTTTTAATCAGGTTTTTCACTACGTCTGTATAATAACCTTCTTAAGAGAAGAGCGTAGGGGATTTTCGTTAGATTTATTTAAACGATTGTTATAATTATTTAAGTGCCGTTTTTTTAGACCAAAATAGAGTTTTTTCCTTCAAATGCTTGCTAATTCCACAAAAATAAATATTTTCTAAATCCCCTACGTGTTTCTCTAGCTATTTTTATTTAGATTAAGAAAAAACATGTTTCTTTGTTCCAGATTAAAATTTGCACCCTCTGTGCTGCGTGCCGCGGAGCTCCTTCAAGAGAAACCACATTAAAAAAAATGTCTCCAATGCCGCCATTTTGTAAAATTTTTCGATCAAACTTTGTAGTTTTGTATTTTAGTATATAAGTAATAACTTCCCAAATCAGAGTGATTGTTTTCCCTTTCCTTCTATACAAAAAAAATTCTTTAAAAATCGTGTTTATTTTACGCGTGTACAGTGGTGTTACCCCTTAACTCACTGCGGCCGCTTCTACTAAGTGGATTTGTGCGCGTCTACCATTTACTTAATTCAATTAATACTCAGTTATATATATATAATTGGCGCGTACACCCTTTTTGGGTGTTTGGCCGAGCTCCTCCTCCTATTTGTGGTGTGCGTCTTGATGTTGTTCTGCAAATGGAGGGACCTACAGTTTCAAGCCGACTCCGAACGGCAGATATTTTTTATGAGGAGCTTTTTAATGGCAGAAATACACTCGGAGGTTTGCCATTGCCTGCCGAGGGGCGACCGCTATTAGAAAAATGTTTTTATTAATTTCGGTTTCACCGAGATTCGAACCAACGTTCTCTCTGTGAATTCCGAATGGTAATCACGCACCAACCCATTCGGCTACGGCGGCCGCAATACTCAGTTATTGTCAATAATAAAAAGGAGAAACATTTCATAACAACTTCTTCACCATTGACTCCTAAGCAGGAGAACTAAGAATTAAATCTCTTAGCTACACGGAAGTTAGATTACCAAGGATGATCGATTAAATTGCGATCTTTTCATCATGAGGTTTGGCCAATCTGCTATGGTGAAAAACAAAATTGCGCAAGGATGATCATGAATGATAGATTTACAGGGTTTGGTCATTAACTAAGGTGAAGAAGTAAATTGTGAGGGGAACTTGAGCTGGTACGTAACAAAAGATTTGGCAGCCGAACTTTGCACGATTATTTCATATCTATTCCCACACTCATCCAATAAGTCGTTTTTCAGACGGCAGCGAAGTGTCGTTGGTTGATTTTGTTCGTATATCAGTAACACAAGCTAAATTTGGTTAACACATCCCAAGTTACGTTAACCTATCATCTGATTCTGTCAAATTCGCCCAGAGCCGAATAACGGTCTGCTAAATACCACACCTATTTTCATCATGCGAGCAACTTCAGCTGCTACGCCACCTACACCACATCACCACATTTGCTTTTATGTTTGCGACTGTTCTATTAAGCAAATGATTCTAAAATTAATAGTAATTTTCAATTTTAAGACATTAAAAAAAATGATTTCCTCCAAAGCAGCCGGGCTCGAATATTTTTTGATTTTTTTTATTAAGATAAACTCAATTTTTTTTAGTTTTAGTTTTTCAGGGCGAAAATATTTTAAATAAAATTTGTAATTATTGCAACATACAATTATATTCACAATTTGGCCTTAGAAATTGTCAACTTCCACATCGAGTAATTTAAGAATCTAAACTTGGTTACAAAAATAATAAACTTTCTATAATACCGAACAAATCTTAATCGAAAAATGTATTAAACGTGAAAGGAGAAATAATGAACTAAGTTTTGCTGCTGCGGTCAAAATAATAGTAGCACGACATATTGTCAAGTTCTGAGAACATTTTTTTTACAATAGTTTTTTATTTAGGTTTTTTTATTTGAGTTTCTACATTTTTTATTTTTTTATTTTTATTTTTATGATAATAAAATTATAAGTAATCTCAAGCAAACGCAGCGCCAGCAGTAGTGTGTTGGATCAGATACGATGGAGTAGGTCGGTGTCCTTTAGAAATGTGTAAATTTTTTTTAGTGTTATCTTCAGTGGCATCTTTTAAAAGTTGAGAGGATCTGTGTCGCTGAAGTGGTGATGCCTTTGAGAAGCAAGTTCTGTGCAAGACACCAGTAGGTGATGCCCACTGACCCTGGCTTGGCAGAAGAGGCAGGTGTTGGATGTACTACCCTGTAATAGGTGTGCGCTAGTTACTATGGTGTGCCCAATACGGAGCCGTGTGTATGGGGTTGATGTGGTTGGTGGGTACCGAAGATGGATAGGCAGGTTTTGTATGTTTGGGCTTAATGTTCGAATAATGGTGTTTATAATACAACCATTCACGAAGTAACTTTGTTTGCCTCTATTCATGAATAAGTCGATATATGTCGCTGGGTAGGAAGACTTCGGATGTGATTGTTGGTGTAAGGGAAATGTCCTTGGCAATTATATCTGCCAGTGTGTTAATCTGAATGCCGGAATGCCCAGGTATTCATATAATTTTGATGCTGCTCCGATGGGAAATTAGTATGTCTTTCATACACTCGATGATTTTGCTTGACTTTTTGTGGTTTTGGATGGCTTGGAGCAGGACAAACTGTTGGAGCAAATTATATGTTTACGCTTACTTTTGGCGCAGCATTGCTTCAGCGGTGAGAATCGAACAGAATGAAAATAGAAGGCCGTACGTGATAACTTCCTGATTTTCCTTTACCACTGCGTAAGAAGTGTGGAATCCTTTTGACCCGTCAGTAAAACCCACTTCCACCCGCTAAATTTATAGTCTGCGATAGATTCGCAGAAATTAGCCCAATAAGCGGCGTTTGGAGTATTATCTTTCCGTAAATAAGCTAAGTCGTCGATAAAGGAGTTATTATTTTGTTATTTCTTTAAGAATACAGTTGAAACTACAAATACCCATATCACTTTAAAGTTTTAAACTTTGTACAAAATTAAAAAAAAATATTTTAATTAAAACTGGCTGCTTGTAATTTTTTGTACGTCGGTTATCTATAAATATTTTCATAACAGTGTCGAGGATTACAGGCAGAAAGCGTAAACCGCGGCGCGCTTAAAGAACTCCTTTAGTAGCTTTTCCTTTTTATTATCACTTTGATTAAATATCTGCGGATTTTAATAGGGGAGAGAACTAAACAAATTTCAAAAAAGATAAATTTGTGGAAGATAATCATACAGCTGTGTTCACAACAATAGCAGCGCGACATTTTTTCTTTTATTTAAACGTATTAAAAAGCAGTATCTAACATTTCATAGCTATTGCAAAGTTTTGCCTATTTATTTATTTTTTTTTTTTTTTTACAAAAATATCCTATATACTACAATTCAAAGCTTCAAACTTTATGCAAAACTTACAGAAATTTAACAAATTATTTTAAATCTTTCTAAATCTTAATCAAATTCTTTACAACTATTCCGAGCATGCAGTTTTATAGCCCATTAAATAAATCTAAAAAAAAAAAAGAGGAAGTTTACAGCAACACTGCGCTACAGCAGCAATATTCGCAACAGATCGTTCAGTTTTGGTCCGCCATTCCATTCTAAATCGGATCGGCGTACCATTTATGGCTGTAGGGTGTGTAGAACCAAATGCCCTCTTCTTCCAACCAACCAACATCAGATGGCGCAGAGCTGCTTTCGTCCTCTGAGTTTGTGGATAACTCACTCCAATCTAATTGTGACGTGTCCCAGATCGCGTCTTCAATGTGCACTTCGCGAGCTGTGCTAAAGATTTGAGTCACTGCAGGTTCCTCGTCTCCTGGTGAACGCAGTCGGTCTATTGGAACACATCTTAGTCTATTCATGGTGTTGGCGTCTCCAGACGACGGATGATGTGTCGAAGGATTGCGCTCAACTGTGCGAGAAGAACCAGTGCCTTCGTCCACCCACAAAACGGCATCTTCTTTTTCGGTTGAATCCTCAACCGCAGGTGACTTGGGTGAAAATAAATCGTCCATTTCTTTGTTGGCCCTCGATGAAAAACTCACTAACTTAGAACGACTTAAATGCAACTCTTCTGAGCGCTGATTGAGCTGCCATTGCAATGGCTTGGCTTTATATACTCTATAGTTCTGCAGGTAATGCAAAGTTATTTTCACCGTCCCATGAATCCGCGTAAGATTATGGCAATAGTACAATCAAAACGGTAGTCCGTTGCAAACAGGAGGTAAAGAAACACATAAAACAAAAACAAAGAAACAGATCACTTGTACATTTAAAATAGAACTTCCCAAGAAAAAAACAAAAGATCAGTTGTTCTACTGATTATACCCTTTATAGTTGCACCTTTGCCTCAATAAAAAGGTTTTTTCGGTAGTCACCACATAAAAACAACGCAATTGTTAAGCTATTAAGCCGAAAGGAGTAGCAAGGACAACTGAGCCGCGCATATTTTGCCCAGCCACTAGCACAGCTATTGTGTTTTAGTGGGTATTACTTAATTAGCACTTGACGCGCGAGCACTTGTCCTTGGGGTGTTTTGGATTCGAGTATCCGCTACATACAAACAATGACATTTGTCTGTTTTGTGTAGAAACAGTTGTTGACACGTGCTTTTGTCGCCAAAACGGATTTGGAAAAACCATAAATATAAGAGTTTTTTTTGCAAGGATCCGTAAACGCAATAAAATAAATTACTTGACGAATAACCCGCCCTAAATTCGTAGTTAATTGATCCGTGTCAAAGGCAGCCTTCAAACTTATTTCTGAATTCACAAAAGACATCCTTACATACATACATATGCATGGTTGTTTGTAGAAATGAGATGCATCAACATGTATAGAAGTGTTGTTGTATCCTGTACTTAGATCGCACACCGCATACTGCAGCAAAACGGCCAAGGCCTCGATACCTTCGTTGCGGTGCTCTTCCTGCAGTTGCGTCTGCTTCAGGTGCCGCTCGATCGCTTCATAGAACATCGACCGTTATACGAATGTCGATTCGAATGTTTCAAAAGCTGCAGCTCCGTCGCATCCTGCCGCTCAGCAACTCACTTCATAACGCAATTGTTAAGTCGAAAGGGGCAGCAAAGACAATTGAACCGCGAATATTTTGTCTAGAGTAAGAAGTTTCTAGACTAAATTTAGTTTTATTCAGCTTTTCGATTTTCTTTATTGAGGGATGGTTTAGTTGGGCGAAAATTGTTGTCCGTGAACTTTTATAACTATCGGTGTACTCACACCAATTTCGATCCTAATATCTTTAGATATTTCTCATTAATTTGGAATATTTGTAGTAATATTTTTATGTGAATCAAAGTTTGGAAAGGCAATTGTTCAGCTAGAACAAGAACATGTAACGTATATGTACTTATGTAGGCATACTAGGGTGGAGTGATGTTTTTAATCGCTCTTTGTAGACTATCAGAAAGTAGAAGGAGATTTGTTTAAAAATATTTGTATTGCCCAAAAGAACGAATCATAATGTACTTTATGAACTAACGTTTTCGTGTACAAATTTTCAATTTTATGGTTTCTGACTATAAACTGCAAATTTCAAACCGGCGCATGGGTAAAAGTGCACGAAATACCAGATGCCGTATTTTTAAATAGAAAGCTTAGCTAATAATTTAATATGCACAGATTTGCATATATATGGGTTCCACTATTTCAGTTGTTAATTGGGAGAAAACATTTTCATCAAAACCTGTTAGAGATAACTAAAAATCTAATACGCCAGACAACACTCCCAAACTTCTGATTCAGAATCGGCATATGATTAGTAGTTTCGCATGTTGATGAAACCCCGAATATTAACCAGAAATATAATTTTCCCTTCTTATTTATATTTTTAGAAAGCAGTAACAACATTTGTAGGGAAATGCATTCTCAACTTTCGAACAAAAGAGAAACAGTTTCCTAGTTTCCTTCAGTATAAATACTCGTATAAGGACGCTTATAAAATACGCGTTTAGATGTTGCTTTAAAACGAAACATGAAACTATTTAGATCCTTTCACGTGTCACTATTTTTATTCAAAATACGAAAAAACATAATTTAATTGTTCACGCCCACAGGAAAATCCACCAAACAATCGATTTATGAATGCCTAATTGCGGAGAACGTCGAGACGTCCATGTTGAAGGTTCTTCAGCAACACTTTGCGCTACAGCAGCAGTACGAGTATTCTCAATACAACGCCCAGTTTTTGGCCTGTTAGTATTTTTTCCACACTCGACACTAACCAGTTTCTTGGAATTTATTTCGGACGATTATTTGATGTTGCTTTTAAAGATCGATTATTTTCATAAAAAACTTCAATAATTTTAACGCGTTGTTCTATCGCGTATTGTACACCTGTGTGCTTGAAAAATGTCAAAGATTACATAAAAAAGGTCTAGGAATTATTCACTACTGACATATATGCGGCACTTTTGAACGACCCTTTACATACTATAATTTTGAAAAGAATAGAAAAGAGATTATCATAAAATATGGTTCACACTACATTTTTCATATAAAAAGCAAGTAAAACAAATTAACCCTTTTGGTAACAGAATTCAAGTTTAAAGTAGTCCGAAGGTCTGTCTAATAGAAGCGTAACCGCCATAGTTAGACATTATTTGACTCTTTGTGACTGTAACTATAAGTAAATTTCAACTTAGTATCTTTTAAGTGCTGCTTCAACTATTGCCGATGCTGACTCGCAATTTTAAGTCCTACTCTTGAATGAAATCGGTAAATATGAAATTATATGAAATATCAACTGATGATAAAAAATAATAATAAAATTGTGGGATCTCACTACTCGCTTCATTCGTTTCTTTTTTTAAACGGTGGTATTTGCAACTGATGGTGTTTCTGAATCAGTGAAACCGCGCGAAAATTTTGCAATATGAGGGTAGTTCAACAAGTTCTGATATGAAACAAAATATGTGGTTTGTGTAAAAGAAAGATTTTTTTTGATTACCTTAACCTGGGGTAACACCACTGTAGAAATTTCAAAAAATTGATTTTTTTTTTATAAGCTTAAACAATTCTTTGAACCTTTTAAAATACAGAACAAAAAGTTTTATACGTTACCGAAGTTTATTTCATAAATATTTTAAGCTTTTTACCAAGCGTTAGTGACTGCTACCTAACGACTTCTCCAAATTTCCAAACTTTAAACGCGTTTTTCTCAAAACACGTTTTCTGAAATTGGCACGCAGCATAACTCAAACAATTTTAAATATTTTTAATCAGGTTTTTCACTACGTCTGTATAATAACCTTCTTAAGAGAAGAGCGTAGGGGATTTTCGTTAGATTTATTTAAACGATTGTTATAATTATTTAAGTGCCGTTTTTTTAGACCAAAATAGAGTTTTTTCCTTCAAATGCTTGCTAATTCCACAAAAATAAATATTTTTTAAATCCCCTACGTGTTTCTCTAGCTATTTTTATTTAGATTAAGAAAAAACATGTTTCTTTGTTCCAGATTAAAATTTGCACCCTCTGTGCTGCGTGCCGCGGAGCTCCTTCAAGAGAAACCACATTAAAAAAAATGTCTCCAATGCCGCCATTTTGTAAAATTTTTCGATCAAACTTTGTAGTTTTGTATTTTAGTATATAAGTAATAACTTCCCAAATCAGAGTGATTGTTTTCCCTTTCCTTCTATACAAAAAAATTCTTTAAAAATCGTGTTTATTTTACGCGTGTACAGTGGTGTTACCCCTTAACTCACTGCGGCCGCTTCTACTAAGTGGATTTGTGCGCGTCTACCATTTACTTAATTCAATTAATACTCAGTTATATATATATAATTGGCGCGTACACCCTTTTTGGGTGTTTGGCCGAGCTCCTCCTCCTATTTGTGGTGTGCGTCTTGATGTTGTTCCGCAAATGGAGGGACCTACAGTTTCAAGCCGACTCCGAACGGCAGATATTTTTTATGAGGAGCTTTTTAATGGCAGAAATACACTCGGAGGTTTGCCATTGCCTGCCGAGGGGCGACCGCTATTAGAAAAATGTTTTTATTAATTTCGGTTTCACCGAGATTCGAACCAACGTTCTCTCTGTGAATTCCGAATGGTAATCACGCACCAACCCATTCGGCTACGGCGGCCGCAATACTCAGTTATTGTCAATAATAAAAAGGAGAAACATTTCATAACAACTTCTTCACCATTGACTCCTAAGCAGGAGAACTAAGAATTAAATCTCTTAGCTACACGGAAGTTAGATTACCAAGGATGATCGATTAAATTGCGATCTTTTCATCATGAGGTTTGGCCAATCTGCTATGGTGAAAAACAAAATTGCGCAAGGATGATCATGAATGATAGATTTACAGGGTTTGGCCATTAACTAAGGTGAAGAAGTAAATTGTGAAGGGAACTTGAGCTGGTACGTAACAAAAGATTTGGCAGCCGAACTTTGCACGATTATTTCATATCTATTCCCACACTCATCCAATAAGTCGTTTTTCAGACGGCAGCGAAGTGTCGTTGGTTGATTTTGTTCGTATATCAGTAACACAAGCTAAATTTGGTTAACACATCCCAAGTTACGTTAACCTATCATCTGATTCTGTCAAATTCGCCCAGAGCCGAATAACGGTCTGCTAAATACCACACCTATTTTCATCGTGCGAGCAACTTCAGCTGCTACGCCACCTACACCACCTACACCACATCACCACATTTGCTTTTATGTTTGCGACTGTTCTATTAAGCAAATGATTCTAAAATTAATAGTAATTTTCAATTTTAAGACATTAAAAAAAATGATTTCCTCCAAAGCAGCCGGGCTCGAATATTTTTTGATTTTTTTTATTAAGATAAACTCAATTTTTTTTAGTTTTAGTTTTTCAGGGCGAAAATATTTTAAATAAAATTTGTAATTATTGCAACATACAATTATATTCACAATTTGGCCTTAGAAATTGTCAACTTCCACATCGAGTAATTTAAGAATCTAAACTTGGTTACAAAAATAATAAACTTTCTATAATACCGAACAAATCTTAATCGAAAAATGTATTAAACGTGAAAGGAGAAATAATGAACTAAGTTTTGCTGCTGCGGTCAAAATAATAGTAGCACGACATATTGTCAAGTTCTGAGAACATTTTTTTTACAATAGTTTTTTATTTAGGTTTTTTTATTTGAGTTTTTACATTTTTTATTTTTATTTTTTTATTTTTATTTTTATGATAATAAAATTATAAGTAATCTCAAGCAAACGCAGCGCCAGCAGTAGTGTGTTGGATCAGATACGATGGAGTAGGTCGGTGTCCTTTAGAAATGTGTAAATTTTTTTTAGTGTTATCTTCAGTGGCATCTTTTAAAAGTTGAGAGGATCTGTGTCGCTGAAGTGGTGATGCCTTTGAGAAGCAAGTTCTGTGCAAGACACCAGTAGGTGATGCCCACTGACCCTGGTTTGGCAGAAGAGGCAGGTGTTGGATGTACTACCCTGTAATAGGTGTGCGCTAGTTACTATGGTGTGCCCAATACGGAGCCGTGTGTATGGGGTTGATGTGGTTGGTGGGTACCGAAGATGGATAGGCAGGTTTTGTATGTTTGGGCTTAATGTTCGAATAATGGTGTTTATAATACAACCATTCACGAAGTAACTTTGTTTGCCTCTATTCATGAATAAGTCGATATATGCCGCTGAGTAGGAAGACTTCGGATGTGATTGTTGGTGTAAGGGAAATGTCCTTGGCAATTATATCTGCCAGTGTGTTAATCTGAATGCCGGAATGCCCAGGTATTCACATAATTTTGATGCTGCTCCGATGGGAAATTAGTATGTCTTTCATACACTCGATGATTTTGCTTGACTTTTTGTGGTTTTGGATGGCTTGGAGCAGGACAAACTGTTGGAGCAAATTATATGTTTACGCTTACTTTTGGCGCAGCATTGCTTCAGCGGTGAGAATCGAACAGAATGAAAATAGAAGGCCGTACGTGATAACTTCCTGATTTTCCTTTACCACTGCGTAAGAAGTGTGGAATCCTTTTGACCCGTCAGTAAAACCCACTTCCACCCGCTAAATTTATAGTCTGCGATAGATTCGCAGAAATTAGCCCAATAAGCGGCGTTTGGAGTATTATCTTTCCGTAAATAAGCTAAGTCGTCGATAAAGGAGTTATTATTTTGTTATTTCTTTAAGAATACAGTTGAAACTACAAATACCCATATCACTTTAAAGTTTTAAACTTTGTACAAAATTAAAAAAAAATATTTTAATTAAAACTGGCTGCTTGTAATTTTTTGTACGTCGGTTATCTATAAATATTTTCATAACAGTGTCGAGGATTACAGGCAGAAAGCGTAAACCGCGGCGCGCTTAAAGAACTCCTTTAGTAGCTTTTCCTTTTTATTATCACTTTGATTAAATATCTGCGGATTTTAATAGGGGAGAGAACTAAACAAATTTCAAAAAAGATAAATTTGTGGAAGATAATCATACAGCTGTGTTCACAACAATAGCAGCGCGACATTTCTTCTTTTATTTAAACGTATTAAAAAGCAGTATCTAACATTTCATAGCTATTGCAAAGTTTTGCCTATTTATTTTTTTTTTTTTTTTTTACAAAAATATCCTATATACTACAATTCAAAGCTTCAAACTTTATGCAAAACTTACAGAAATTTAACAAATTATTTTAAATCTTAATCAAATTCTTTACAACTATTCCGAGCATGCAGTTTTATAGCCCATTAAATAAATCTAAAAAAAAAAATGAGGAAGTTTACAGCAACACTGCGCTACAGCAGCAATATTCGCAACAGATCGTTCAGTTTTGGTCCGCCATTCCATTCTAAATCGGATCGGCGTACCATTTATGGCTGTAGGGTGTGTAGAACCAACTGCCCTCTTCTTCCAACCAACCAACATCAGATGGCGCAGAGCTGCTTTCGTCCTCTGAGTTTGTGGATAACTCACTCCAATCTAATTGTGACGTGTCCCAGATCGCGTCTTCAAT
The DNA here is from genome assembly GCF_028408465.1 of Anastrepha ludens. Classification (NCBI taxonomy): domain Eukaryota; kingdom Metazoa; phylum Arthropoda; class Insecta; order Diptera; family Tephritidae; genus Anastrepha; species Anastrepha ludens. The sequence goes on from NC_071501.1 coordinate 122,706,966, forward strand.
GTGCACTTCGCGAGCTGTGCTAAAGATTTGAGTCACTGCAGGTTCCTCGTCTCCTGGTGAACGCAGTCGGTCTATTGGAACACATCTTAGTCTATTCATGGTGTTGGCGTCTCCAGACGACGGATGATGTGTCGAAGGACTGCGCTCAACTGTGCGAGAAGAACCAGTGCCTTCGTCCACCCACAAAACGGCATCTTCTTTTTCGGTTGAATCCTCAACCGCAGGTGACTTGGGTGAAAATAAATCGTCCATTTCTTTGTTGGCCCTCGATGAAAAACTCACTAACTTAGAACGACTTAAATGCAACTCTTCTGAGCGCTGATTGAGCTGCCATTGCAATGGCTTGGCTTTATATACTCTATAGTTCTGCAGGTAATGCAAAGTTATTTTCACCGTCCCATGAATCCGCGTAAGATTATGGCAATAGTACAATCAAAACGGTAGTCCGTTGCAAACAGGAGGTAAAGAAACACATAAAACAAAAACAAAGAAACAGATCACTTGTACATTTAAAATAGAACTTCCCAAGAAAAAAACAAAAGATCAGTTGTTCTACTGATTATACCCTTTATAGTTGCACCTTTGCCTCAATAAAAAGGTTTTTTCGGTAGTCACCACATAAACAACGCAATTGTTAAGCTATTAAGCCGAAAGGAGTAGCAAGGACAACTGAGCCGCGCATATTTTGCCCAGCCACTATCACAGCTATTGTGTTTTAGTGTGTATTACTTAATTAGCACTTGACGCGCGAGCACTTGTCCTTGGGGTGTTTTGGATTCGAGTATCCGCTACATACAAACAATGACATTTGTCTGTTTTGTGTAGAAACAGTTGTTGACACGTGCTTTTGTCGCCAAAACGGATTTGGAAAAACCATAAATATAAGAGTTTTTTTTGCAAGGATCCGTAAACGCAATAAAATAAATTACTTGACGAATAACCCGCCCTAAATTCGTAGTTAATTGATCCGTGTCAAAGGCAGCCTTCAAACTTATTTCTGAATTCACAAAAGACATCCTTACATACATACATATGCATGGTTGTTTGTAGAAATGAGATGCATCAACATGTATAGAAGTGTTGTTGTATCCTGTACTTACATCGCACACCGCATACTGCAGCAAAACGGCCAAGGCCTCGATACCTTCGTTGCGGTGCTCTTCCTGCAGTTGCGTCTGCTTCAGGTGCCGCTCGATCGCTTCATAGAACATCGACCGTTATACGAATGTCGATTCGAATGTTTCAAAAGCTGCAGCTCCGTCGCATCCTGCCGCTCAGCAACTCACTTCATAACGCAATTGTTAAGTCGAAAGGGGCAGCAAAGACAATTGAACCGCGAATATTTTGTCTAGAGTAAGAAGTTTCTAGACTAAATTTAGTTTTATTCAGCTTTTCGATTTTCTTTATTGAGGGATGGTTTAGTTGGGCGAAAATTGTTGTCCGTGAACTTTTATAACTATCGGTGTACTCACACCAATTTCGATCCTAATATCTTTAGATATTTCTCATTAATTTGGAATATTTGTAGTAATATTTTTATGTGAATCAAAGTTTGGAAAGGCAATTGTTCAGCTAGAACAAGAACATGCAACGTATATGTACTTGTGTAGGCATACTAGGGTGGAGTGATGTTTTTAATCGCTCTTTGTAGACTATCAGAAAGTAGAAAGAGATTTGTTTAAAAATATTTGTATTGCCCAAAAGAACGAATCAAAATGTACTTTATGAACTAACGTTTTCGTGTACAAATTTTCAATTTTATGGTTTCTGACTATAAACTGCAAATTTCAAACCGGCGCATGGGTAAAAGTGCACGAAATACCAGATGCCGTATTTTTAAATAGAAAGCTTAGCTAATAATTTAATATGCACAGATTTGCATATATATGGGTTCCACTATTTCAGTTGTTAATTGGGAGAAAACATTTTCATCAAAACCTGTTAGAGATAACTAAAAATCTAATACGCCAGACAACACTCCCAAACTTCTGATTCAGAATCGGCATATGATTAGTAGTTTCGCATGTTGATGAAACCCCGAATATTAACCAGAAATATAATTTTCCCTTCTTATTTATATTTTTAGAAAGCAGTAACAACATTTGTAGGGAAATGCATTCTCAACTTTCGAACAAAAGAGAAACAGTTTCCTAGTTTCCTTCAGTATAAATACTCGTATAAGGACGCTTATAAAATACGCGTTTAGATGTTGCTTTAAAACGAAACATGAAACTATTTAGATCCTTTCACGTGTCACTATTTTTATTCAAAATACGAAAAAACATAATTTAATTGTTCACGCCCACAGGAAAATCCACCAAACAATCGATTTATGAATGCCTAATTGCGGAGAACGTCGAGACGTCCATGTTGAAGGTTCTTCAGCAACACTTTGCGCTACAGCAGCAGTACGAGTATTCTCAATACAACGCCCAGTTTTTGGCCTGTTAGTATTTTTTCCACACTCGACACTAACCAGTTTCTTGGAATTTATTTCGGACGATTATTTGATGTTGCTTTTAAAGATCGATTATTTTCATAAAAAACTTCAATAATTTTAACGCGTTGTTCTATCGCGTATTGTACACCTGTGTGCTTGAAAAATGTCAAAGATTACATAAAAAAGGTCTAGGAATTATTCACTACTGACATATATGCGGCACTTTTGAACGACCCTTTACATACTATAATTTTGAAAAGAATAGAAAAGAGATTATCATAAAATATGGTTCACACTACATTTTTCATATAAAAAGCAAGTAAAACAAATTAACCCTTTTGGTAACAGAATTCAAGTTTAAAGTAGTCCGAAGGTCTGTCTAATAGAAGCGTAACCGCCATAGTTAGACATTATTTGACTCTTTGTGACTGTAACTATAAGTAAATTTCAACTTAGTATCTTTTAAGTGCTGCTTCAACTCTTGCCGATGCTGACTCGCAATTTTAAGTCCTACTCTTGAATGAAATCGGTAAATATGAAATTATATGAAATATCAACTGATGATAAAAAATAATATTAAAATTGTGGGATCTCACTACTCGCTTCATTCGTTTCTTTTTTTAAACGGTGGTATTTGCAACTGATGGTGTTTCTGAATCAGTGAAACCGCGCGAAAATTTTGCAATATGAGGGTAGTTCAACAAGTTCTGATATGAAACAAAATATGTGGTTTGTGTAAAAGAAAGATTTTTTTTGATTACCTTAACCTGGGGTAACACCACTGTAGAAATTTCAAAAAATTGATTTTTTTTTTATAAGCTTAAAAAATTCTTTGAACCTTTTAAAATACAGAACAAAAAGTTTTATACGTTACCGAAGTTTATTTCATAAATATTTTAAGCTTTTTACCAAGCGTTAGTGACTGCTACCTAACGACTTCTCCAAATTTCCAAACTTTAAACGCGTTTTTCTCAAAACACGTTTTCTGAAATTGGCACGCAGCATAACTCAAACAATTTTAAATATTTTTAATCAGGTTTTTCACTACGTCTGTATAATAACCTTCTTAAGAGAAGAGCGTAGGGGATTTTCGTTAGATTTATTTAAACGATTGTTATAATTATTTAAGTGCCGTTTTTTTAGACCAAAATAGAGTTTTTTCCTTCAAATGCTTGCTAATTCCACAAAAATAAATATTTTTTAAATCCCCTACGTGTTTCTCTAGCTATTTTTATTTAGATTAAGAAAAAACATGTTTCTTTGTTCCAGATTAAAATTTGCACCCTCTGTGCTGCGTGCCGCGGAGCTCCTTCAAGAGAAACCACATTAAAAAAAATGTCTCCAATGCCGCCATTTTGTAAAATTTTTCGATCAAACTTTGTAGTTTTGTATTTTAGTATATAAGTAATAACTTCTCAAATCAGAGTGATTGTTTTCCCTTTCCTTCTATACAAAAAAATTCTTTAAAAATCGTGTTTATTTTACGCGTGTACAGTGGTGTTACCCCTTAACTCACTGCGGCCGCTTCTACTAAGTGGATTTGTGCGCGTCTACCATTTACTTAATTCAATTAATACTCAGTTATATATATATAATTGGCGCGTACACCCTTTTTGGGTGTTTGGCCGAGCTCCTCCTCCTATTTGTGGTGTGCGTCTTGATGTTGTTCCGCAAATGGAGGGACCTACAGTTTCAAGCCGACTCCGAACGGCAGATATTTTTTATGAGGAGCTTTTTCATGGCAGAAATACACTCGAAGGTTTGCCATTGCCTGCCGAGGGGCGACCGCTATTAGAAAAATGTTTTTATTAATTTCGGTTTCACCGAGATTCGAACCAACGTTCTCTCTGTGAATTCCGAATGGTAATCACGCACCAACCCATTCGGCTACGGCGGCCGCAATACTCAGTTATTGTCAATAATAAAAAGGAGAAACATTTCATAACAACTTCTTCACCATTGACTCCTAAGCAGGAGAACTAAGAATTAAATCTCTTAGCTACACGGAAGTTAGATTACCAAGGATGATCGATTAAATTGCGATCTTTTCATCATGAGGTTTGGCCAATCTGCTATGGTGAAAAACAAAATTGCGCAAGGATGATCATGAATGATAGATTTACAGGGTTTGGCCATTAACTAAGGTGAAGAAGTAAATTGTGAGGGGAACTTGAGCTGGTACGTAACAAAAGATTTGGCAGCCGAACTTTGCACGATTATTTCATATCTATTCCCACACTCATCCAATAAGTCGTTTTTCAGACGGCAGCGAAGTGTCGTTGGTTGATTTTGTTCGTATATCAGTAACACAAGCTAAATTTGGTTAACACATCCCAAGTTACGTTAACCTATCATCTGATTCTGTCAAATTCGCCCAGAGCCGAATAACGGTCTGCTAAATACCACACCTATTTTCATCATGCGAGCAACTTCAGCTGCTACGCCACCTACACCACCTACACCACATCACCACATTTGCTTTTATGTTTGCGACTGTTCTATTAAGCAAATGATTCTAAAATTAATAGTAATTTTCAATTTTAAGACATTAAAAAAAATGATTTCCTCCAAAGCAGCCGGGCTCGAATATTTTTTGATTTTTTTTATTAAGATAAACTCAATTTTTTTTAGTTTTAGTTTTTCAGGGCGAAAATATTTTAAATAAAATTTGTAATTATTGCAACATACAATTATATTCACAATTTGGCCTTAGAAATTGTCAACTTCCACATCGAGTAATTTAAGAATCTAAACTTGGTTACAAAAATAATAAACTTTCTATAATACCGAACAAATCTTAATCGAAAAATGTATTAAACGTGAAAGGAGAAATAATGAACTAAGTTTTGCTGCTGCGGTCAAAATAATAGTAGCACGACATATTGTCAAGTTCTGAGAACATTTTTTTTAATATACAATAGTTTTTTATTTAGGTTTTTTTATTTGAGTTTTTACATTTTTTATTTTTTTATTTTTATTTTTATGATAATAAAATTATAAGTAATCTCAAGCAAACGCAGCGCCAGCAGTAGTGTGTTGGATCAGATACGATGGAGTAGGTCGGTGTCCTTTAGAAATGTGTAAATTTTTTTTAGTGTTATCTTCAGTGGCATCTTTTAAAAGTTGAGAGGATCTGTGTCGCTGAAGTGGTGATGCCTTTGAGAAGCAAGTTCTGTGCAAGACACCAGTAGGTGATGCCCACTGACCCTGGCTTGGCAGAAGAGGCAGGTGTTGGATGTACTACCCTGTAATAGGTGTGCGCTAGTTACTATGGTGTGCCCAATACGGAGCCGTGTGTATGGGGTTGATGTGGTTGGTGGGTACCGAAGATGGATAGGCAGGTTTTGTATGTTTGGGCTTAATGTTCGAATAATGGTGTTTATAATACAACCATTCACGAAGTAACTTTGTTTGCCTCTATTCATGAATAAGTCGATATATGTCCCTGGGTAGGAAGACTTCGGATGTGATTGTTGGTGTAAGGGAAATGTCCTTGGCAATTATATCTGCCAGTGTGTTAATCTGAATGCCGGAATGCCCAGGTATTCACATAATTTTGATGCTGCTCCGATGAGAAATTAGTATGTCTTTCATACACTCGATGATTTTGCTTGACTTTTTGTGGTTTTGGATGGCTTGGAGCAGGACAAACTGTTGGAGCAAATTATATGTTTACGCTTACTTTTGGCGCAGCATTGCTTCAGCGGTGAGAATCGAACAGAATGAAAATAGAAGGCCGTACGTGATAACTTCCTGATTTTCCTTTACCACTGCGTAAGAAGTGTGGAATCCTTTTGACCCGTCAGTAAAACCCACTTCCACCCGCTAAATTTATAGTCTGCGATAGATTCGCAGAAATTAGCCCAATAAGCGGCGTTTGGAGTATTATCTTTCCGTAAATAAGCTAAGTCGTCGATAAAGGAGTTATTATTTTGTTATTTCTTTAAGAATACAGTTGAAACTACAAATACCCATATCACTTTAAAGTTTTAAACTTTGTACAAAATTAAAAAAAAATATTTTAATTAAAACTGGCTGCTTGTAATTTTTTGTACGTCGGTTATCTATAAATATTTTCATAACAGTGTCGAGGATTACAGGCAGAAAGCGTAAACCGCGGCGCGCTTAAAGAACTCCTTTAGTAGCTTTTCCTTTTTATTATCACTTTGATTAAATATCTGCGGATTTTAATAGGGGAGAGAACTAAACAAATTTCAAAAAAGATAAATTTGTGGAAGATAATCATACAGCTGTGTTCACAACAATAGCAGCGCGACATTTTTTCTTTTATTTAAACGTATTAAAAAGCAGTATCTAACATTTCATAGCTATTGCAAAGTTTTGCCTATTTATTTATTTTTTTTTTTTTTACAAAAATATCCTATATACTACAATTCAAAGCTTCAAACTTTATGCAAAACTTACAGAAATTTAACAAATTATTTTAAATCTTAATCAAATTCTTTACAACTATTCCGAGCATGCAGTTTTATAGCCCATTAAATAAATCTAAAAAAAAAAATGAGGAAGTTTACAGCAACACTGCGCTACAGCAGCAATATTCGCAACAGATCGTTCAGTTTTGGTCCGCCATTCCATTCTAAATCGGATCGGCGTACCATTTATGGCTGTAGGGTGTGTAGAACCAAATGCCCTCTTCTTCCAACCAACCAACATCAGATGGCGCAGAGCTGCTTTCGTCCTCTGAGTTTGTGGATAACTCACTCCAATCTAATTGTGACGTGTCCCAGATCGCGTCTTCAATGTGCACTTCGCGAGCTGTGCTAAAGATTTGAGTCACTGCAGGTTCCTCGTCTCCTGGTGAACGCAGTCGGTCTATTGGAACACATCTTAGTCTATTCATGGTGTTGGCGTCTCCAGACGACGGATGATGTGTCGAAGGACTGCGCTCAACTGTGCGAGAAGAACCAGTGCCTTCGTCCACCCACAAAACGGCATCTTCTTTTTCGGTTGAATCCTCAACCGCAGGTGACTTGGGTGAAAATAAATCGTCCATTTCTTTGTTGGCCCTCGATGAAAAACTCACTAACTTAGAACGACTTAAATGCAACTCTTCTGAGCGCTGATTGAGCTGCCATTGCAATGGCTTGGCTTTATATACTCTATAGTTCTGCAGGTAATGCAAAGTTATTTTCACCGTCCCATGAATCCGCGTAAGATTATGGCAATAGTACAATCAAAACGGTAGTCCGTTGCAAACAGGAGGTAAAGAAACACATAAAACAAAAACAAAGAAACAGATCACTTGTACATTTAAAATAGAACTTCCCAAGAAAAAAACAAAAGATCAGTTGTTCTACTGATTATACCCTTTATAGTTGCACCTTTGCCTCAATAAAAAGGTTTTTTCGGTAGTCACCACATAAAAACAACGCAATTGTTAAGCTATTAAGCCGAAAGGAGTAGCAAGGACAACTGAGCCGCGCATATTTTGCCCAGCCACTAGCACAGCTATTGTGTTTTAGTGTGTATTACTTAATTAGCACTTGACGCGCGAGCACTTGTCCTTGGGGTGTTTTGGATTCGAGTATCCGCTACATACAAACAATGACATTTGTCTGTTTTGTGTAGAAACAGTTGTTGACACGTGCTTTTGTCGCCAAAACGGATTTGGAAAAACCATAAATATAAGAGTTTTTTTTGCAAGGATCCGTAAACGCAATAAAATAAATTACTTGACGAATAACCCGCCCTAAATTCGTAGTTAATTGATCCGTGTCAAAGGCAGCCTTCAAACTTATTTCTGAATTCACAAAAGACATCCTTACATACATACATATGCATGGTTGTTTGTAGAAATGAGATGCATCAACATGTATAGAAGTGTTGTTGTATCCTGTACTTACATCGCACACCGCATACTGCAGCAAAACGGCCAAGGCCTCGATACCTTCGTTGCGGTGCTCTTCCTGCAGTTGCGTCTGCTTCAGGTGCCGCTCGATCGCTTCATAGAACATCGACCGTTATACGAATGTCGATTCGAATGTTTCAAAAGCTGCAGCTCCGTCGCATCCTGCCGCTCAGCAACTCACTTCATAACGCAATTGTTAAGTCGAAAGGGGCAGCAAAGACAATTGAACCGCGAATATTTTGTCTAGAGTAAGAAGTTTCTAGACTAAATTTAGTTTTATTCAGCTTTTCGATTTTCTTTATTGAGGGATGGTTTAGTTGGGCGAAAATTGTTGTCCGTGAACTTTTATAACTATCGGTGTACTCACACCAATTTCGATCCTAATATCTTTAGATATTTCTCATTAATTTGGAATATTTGTAGTAATATTTTTATGTGAATCAAAGTTTGGAAAGGCAATTGTTCAGCTAGAACAAGAACATGCAACGTATATGTACTTGTGTAGGCATACTAGGGTGGAGTGATGTTTTTAATCGCTCTTTGTAGACTATCAGAAAGTAGAAAGAGATTTGTTTAAAAATATTTGTATTGCCCAAAAGAACGAATCATAATGTACTTTATGAACTAACGTTTTCGTGTACAAATTTTCAATTTTATGGTTTCTGACTATAAACTGCAAATTTCAAACCGGCGCATGGGTAAAAGTGCACGAAATACCAGATGCCGTATTTTTAAATAGAAAGCTTAGCTAATAATTTAATATGCACAGATTTGCATATATATGGGTTCCACTATTTCAGTTGTTAATTGGGAGAAAACATTTTCATCAAAACCTGTTAGAGATAACTAAAAATCTAATACGCCAGACAACACTCCCAAACTTCTGATTCAGAATCGGCATATGATTAGTAGTTTCGCATGTTGATGAAACCCCGAATATTAACCAGAAATATAATTTTCCCTTCTTATTTATATTTTTAGAAAGCAGTAACAACATTTGTAGGGAAATGCATTCTCAACTTTCGAACAAAAGAGAAACAGTTTCCTAGTTTCCTTCAGTATAAATACTCGTATAAGGACGCTTATAAAATACGCGTTTAGATGTTGCTTTAAAACGAAACATGAAACTATTTAGATCCTTTCACGTGTCACTATTTTTATTCAAAATACGAAAAAACATAATTTAATTGTTCACGCCCACAGGAAAATCCACCAAACAATCGATTTATGAATGCCTAATTGCGGAGAACGTCGAGACGTCCATGTTGAAGGTTCTTCAGCAACACTTTGCGCTACAGCAGCAGTACGAGTATTCTCAATACAACGCCCAGTTTTTGGCCTGTTAGTATTTTTTCCACACTCGACACTAACCAGTTTCTTGGAATTTATTTCGGACGATTATTTGATGTTGCTTTTAAAGATCGATTATTTTCATAAAAAACTTCAATAATTTTAACGCGTTGTTCTATCGCGTATTGTACACCTGTGTGCTTGAAAAATGTCAAAGATTACATAAAAAAGGTCTAGGAATTATTCACTACTGACATATATGCGGCACTTTTGAACGACCCTTTACATACTATAATTTTGAAAAGAATAGAAAAGAGATTATCATAAAATATGGTTCACACTACATTTTTCATATAAAAAGCAAGTAAAACAAATTAACCCTTTTGGTAACAGAATTCAAGTTTAAAGTAGTCCGAAGGTCTGTCTAATAGAAGCGTAACCGCCATAGTTAGACATTATTTGACTCTTTGTGACTGTAACTATAAGTAAATTTCAACTTAGTATCTTTTAAGTGCTGCTTCAACTCTTGCCGATGCTGACTCGCAATTTTAAGTCCTACTCTTGAATGAAATCGGTAAATATGAAATTATATGAAATATCAACTGATGATAAAAAATAATAATAAAATTGTGGGATCTCACTACTCGCTTCATTCGTTTCTTTTTTTAAACGGTGGTATTTGCAACTGATGGTGTTTCTGAATCAGTGAAACCGCGCGAAAATTTTGCAATATGAGGGTAGTTCAACAAGTTCTGATATGAAACAAAATATGTGGTTTGTGTAAAAGAAAGATTTTTTTTGATTACCTTAACCTGGGGTAACACCACTGTAGAAATTTCAAAAAATTGATTTTTTTTTTATAAGCTTAAAAAATTCTTTGAACCTTTTAAAATACAGAACAAAAAGTTTTATACGTTACCGAAGTTTATTTCATAAATATTTTAAGCTTTTTACCAAGCGTTAGTGACTGCTACCTAACGACTTCTCCAAATTTCCAAACTTTAAACGCGTTTTTCTCAAAACACGTTTTCTGAAATTGGCACGCAGCATAACTCAAACAATTTTAAATATTTTTAATCAGGTTTTTCACTACGTCTGTATAATAACCTTCTTAAGAGAAGAGCGTAGGGGATTTTCGTTAGATTTATTTAAACGATTGTTATAATTATTTAAGTGCCGTTTTTTTAGACCAAAATAGAGTTTTTTCCTTCAAATGCTTGCTAATTCCACAAAAATAAATATTTTTTAAATCCCCTACGTGTTTCTCCAGCTATTTTTATTTAGATTAAGAAAAAACATGTTTCTTTGTTCCAGATTAAAATTTGCACCCTCTGTGCTGCGTGCCGCGGAGCTCCTTCAAGAGAAACCACATTAAAAAAAATGTCTCCAATGCCGCCATTTTGTAAAATTTTTCGATCAAACTTTGTAGTTTTGTATTTTAGTATATAAGTAATAACTTCTCAAATCAGAGTGATTGTTTTCCCTTTCCTTCTATACAAAAAAATTCTTTAAAAATCGTGTTTATTTTACGCGTGTACAGTGGTGTTACCCCTTAACTCACTGCGGCCGCTTCTACTAAGTGGATTTGTGCGCGTCTACCATTTACTTAATTCAATTAATACTCAGTTATATATATATAATTGGCGCGTACACCCTTTTTGGGTGTTTGGCCGAGCTCCTCCTCCTATTTGTGGTGTGCGTCTTGATGTTGTTCCGCAAATGGAGGGACCTACAGTTTCAAGCCGACTCCGAACGGCAGATATTTTTTATGAGGAGCTTTTTCATGGCAGAAATACACTCGAAGGTTTGCCATTGCCTGCCGAGGGGCGACCGCTATTAGAAAAATATTTTTATTAATTTCGGTTTCACCGAGATTCGAACCAACGTTCTCTCTGTGAATTCCGAATGGTAATCACGCACCAACCCATTCGGCTACGGCGGCCGCAATACTCAGTTATTGTCAATAATAAAAAGGAGAAACATTTCATAACAACTTCTTCACCATTGACTCCTAAGCAGGAGAACTAAGAATTAAATCTCTTAGCTACACGGAAGTTAGATTACCAAGGATGATCGATTAAATTGCGATCTTTTCATCATGAGGTTTGGCCAATCTGCTATGGTGAAAAACAAAATTGCGCAAGGATGATCATGAATGATAGATTTACAGGGTTTGGCCATTAACTAAGGTGAAGAAGTAAATTGTGAGGGGAACTTGAGCTGGTACGTAACAAAAGATTTGGCAGCCGAACTTTGCACGATTATTTCATATCTATTCCCACACTCATCCAATAAGTCGTTTTTCAGACGGCAGCGAAGTGTCGTTGGTTGATTTTGTTCGTATATCAGTAACACAAGCTAAATTTGGTTAACACATCCCAAGTTACGTTAACCTATCATCTGATTCTGTCAAATTCGCCCAGAGCCGAATAACGGTCTGCTAAATACCACACCTATTTTCATCATGCGAGCAACTTCAGCTGCTACGCCACCTACACCACCTACACCACATCACCACATTTGCTTTTATGTTTGCGACTGTTCTATTAAGCAAATGATTCTAAAATTAATAGTAATTTTCAATTTTAAGACATTAAAAAAAATGATTTCCTCCAAAGCAGCCGGGCTCGAATATTTTTTGATTTTTTTTATTAAGATAAACTCAATTTTTTTTAGTTTTAGTTTTTCAGGGCGAAAATATTTTAAATAAAATTTGTAATTATTGCAACATACAATTATATTCACAATTTGGCCTTAGAAATTGTCAACTTCCACATCGAGTAATTTAAGAATCTAAACTTGGTTACAAAAATAATAAACTTTCTATAATACCGAACAAATCTTAATCGAAAAATGTATTAAACGTGAAAGGAGAAATAATGAACTAAGTTTTGCTGCTGCGGTCAAAATAATAGTAGCACGACATATTGTCAAGTTCTGAGAACATTTTTTTTACAATAGTTTTTTATTTAGGTTTTTTTATTTGAGTTTTTACATTTTTTATTTTTTTATTTTTATTTTTATGATAATAAAATTATAAGTAATCTCAAGCAAACGCAGCGCCAGCAGTAGTGTGTTGGATCAGATACGATGGAGTAGGTCGGTGTCCTTTAGAAATGTGTAAATTTTTTTTAGTGTTATCTTCAGTGGCATCTTTTAAAAGTTGAGAGGATCTGTGTCGCTGAAGTGGTGATGCCTTTGAGAAGCAAGTTCTGTGCAAGACACCAGTAGGTGATGCCCACTGACCCTGGTTTGGCAGAAGAGGCAGGTGTTGGATGTACTACCCTGTAATAGGTGTGCGCTAGTTACTATGGTGTGCCCAATACGGAGCCGTGTGTATGGGGTTGATGTGGTTGGTGGGTACCGAAGATGGATAGGCAGGTTTTGTATGTTTGGGCTTAATGTTCGAATAATGGTGTTTATAATACAACCATTCACGAAGTAACTTTGTTTGCCTCTATTCATGAATAAGTCGATATATGCCGCTGAGTAGGAAGACTTCGGATGTGATTGTTGGTGTAAGGGAAATGTCCTTGGCAATTATATCTGCCAGTGTGTTAATCTGAATGCCGGAATGCCCAGGTATTCACATAATTTTGATGCTGCTCCGATGGGAAATTAGTATGTGTTTCATACACTCGATGATTTTGCTTGACTTTTTGTGGTTTTGGATGGCTTGGAGCAGGACAAACTGTTGGAGCAAATTATATGTTTACGCTTACTTTTGGCGCAGCATTGCTTCAGCGGTGAGAATCGAACAGAATGAAAATAGAAGGCCGTACGTGATAACTTCCTGATTTTCCTTTACCACTGCGTAAGAAGTGTGGAATCCTTTTGACCCGTCAGTAAAACCCACTTCCACCCGCTAAATTTATAGTCTGCGATAGATTCGCAGAAATTAGCCCAATAAGCGGCGTTTGGAGTATTATCTTTCCGTAAATAAGCTAAGTCGTCGATAAAGGAGTTATTATTTTGTTATTTCTTTAAGAATACAGTTGAAACTACAAAAACCCATATCACTTTAAAGTTTTAAACTTTGTACAAAATTAAAAAAAAATATTTTAATTAAAACTGGCTGCTTGTAATTTTTTGTACGTCGGTTATCTATAAATATTTTCATAACAGTGTCGAGGATTACAGGCAGAAAGCGTAAACCGCGGCGCGCTTAAAGAACTCCTTTAGTAGCTTTTCCTTTTTATTATCACTTTGATTAAATATCTGCGGATTTTAATAGGGGAGAGAACTAAACAAATTTCAAAAAAGATAAATTTGTGGAAGATAATCATACAGCTGTGTTCACAACAATAGCAGCGCGACATTTTTTCTTTTATTTAAACGTATTAAAAAGCAGTATCTAACATTTCATAGCTATTGCAAAGTTTTGCCTATTTATTTTTTTTTTTTTTTTTACAAAAATATCCTATATACTACAATTCAAAGCTTCAAACTTTATGCAAAACTTACAGAAATTTAACAAATTATTTTAAATCTTAATCAAATTCTTTACAACTATTCCGAGCATGCAGTTTTATAGCCCATTAAATAAATCTAAAAAAAAAAATGAGGAAGTTTACAGCAACACTGCGCTACAGCAGCAATATTCGCAACAGATCGTTCAGTTTTGGTCCGCCATTCCATTCTAAATCGGATCGGCGTACCATTTATGGCTGTAGGGTGTGTAGAACCAACTGCCCTCTTCTTCCAACCAACCAACATCAGATGGCGCAGAGCTGCTTTCGTCCTCTGAGTTTGTGGATAACTCACTCCAATCTAATTGTGACGTGTCCCAGATCGCGTCTTCAATGTGCACTTCGCGAGCTGTGCTAAAGATTTGAGTCACTGCAGGTTCCTCGTCTCCTGGTGAACGCAGTCGGTCTATTGGAACACATCTTAGTCTATTCATGGTGTTGGCGTCTCCAGACGACGGATGATGTGTCGAAGGACTGCGCTCAACTGTGCGAGAAGAACCAGTGCCTTCGTCCACCCACAAAACGGCATCTTCTTTTTCGGTTGAATCCTCAACCGCAGGTGACTTGGGTGAAAATAAATCGTCCATTTCTTTGTTGGCCCTCGATGAAAAACTCACTAACTTAGAACGACTTAAATGCAACTCTTCTGAGCGCTGATTGAGCTGCCATTGCAATGGCTTGGCTTTATATACTCTATAGTTCTGCAGGTAATGCAAAGTTATTTTCACCGTCCCATGAATCCGCGTAAGATTATGGCAATAGTACAATCAAAACGGTAGTCCGTTGCAAACAGGAGGTAAAGAAACACATAAAACAAAAACAAAGAAACAGATCACTTGTACATTTAAAATAGAACTTCCCAAGAAAAAAACAAAAGATCAGTTGTTCTACTGATTATACCCTTTATAGTTGCACCATTGCCTCAATAAAAAGGTTTTTTCGGTAGTCACCACATAAACAACGCAATTGTTAAGCTATTAAGCCGAAAGGAGTAGCAAGGACAACTGAGCCGCGCATATTTTGCCCAGCCACTATCACAGCTATTGTGTTTTAGTGTGTATTACTTAATTAGCACTTGACGCGCGAGCACTTGTCCTTGGGGTGTTTTGGATTCGAGTATCCGCTACATACAAACAATGACATTTGTCTGTTTTGTGTAGAAACAGTTGTTGACACGTGCTTTTGTCGCCAAAACGGATTTGGAAAAACCATAAATATAAGAGTTTTTTTTGCAAGGATCCGTAAACGCAATAAAATAAATTACTTGACGAATAACCCGCCCTAAATTCGTAGTTAATTGATCCGTGTCAAAGGCAGCCTTCAAACTTATTTCTGAATTCACAAAAGACATCCTTACATACATACATATGCATGGTTGTTTGTAGAAATGAGATGCATCAACATGTATAGAAGTGTTGTTGTATCCTGTACTTACATCGCACACCGCATACTGCAGCAAAACGGCCAAGGCCTCGATACCTTCGTTGCGGTGCTCTTCCTGCAGTTGCGTCTGCTTCAGGTGCCGCTCGATCGCTTCATAGAACATCGACCGTTATACGAATGTCGATTCGAATGTTTCAAAAGCTGCAGCTCCGTCGCATCCTGCCGCTCAGCAACTCACTTCATAACGCAATTGTTAAGTCGAAAGGGGCAGCAAAGACAATTGAACCGCGAATATTTTGTCTAGAGTAAGAAGTTTCTAGACTAAATTTAGTTTTATTCAGCTTTTCGATTTTCTTTATTGAGGGATGGTTTAGTTGGGCGAAAATTGTTGTCCGTGAACTTTTATAACTATCGGTGTACTCACACCAATTTCGATCCTAATATCTTTAGATATTTCTCATTAATTTGGAATATTTGTAGTAATATTTTTATGTGAATCAAAGTTTGGAAAGGCAATTGTTCAGCTAGAACAAGAACATGCAACGTATATGTACTTGTGTAGGCATACTAGGGTGGAGTGATGTTTTTAATCGCTCTTTGTAGACTATCAGAAAGTAGAAAGAGATTTGTTTAAAAATATTTGTATTGCCCAAAAGAACGAATCAAAATGTACTTTATGAACTAACGTTTTCGTGTACAAATTTTCAATTTTATGGTTTCTGACTATAAACTGCAAATTTCAAACCGGCGCATGGGTAAAAGTGCACGAAATACCAGATGCCGTATTTTTAAATAGAAAGCTTAGCTAATAATTTAATATGCACAGATTTGCATATATATGGGTTCCACTATTTCAGTTGTTAATTGGGAGAAAACATTTTCATCAAAACCTGTTAGAGATAACTAAAAATCTAATACGCCAGACAACACTCCCAAACTTCTGATTCAGAATCGGCATATGATTAGTAGTTTCGCATGTTGATGAAACCCCGAATATTAACCAGAAATATAATTTTCCCTTCTTATTTATATTTTTAGAAAGCAGTAACAACATTTGTAGGGAAATGCATTCTCAACTTTCGAACAAAAGAGAAACAGTTTCCTAGTTTCCTTCAGTATAAATACTCGTATAAGGACGCTTATAAAATACGCGTTTAGATGTTGCTTTAAAACGAAACATGAAACTATTTAGATCCTTTCACGTGTCACTATTTTTATTCAAAATACGAAAAAACATAATTTAATTGTTCACGCCCACAGGAAAATCCACCAAACAATCGATTTATGAATGCCTAATTGCGGAGAACGTCGAGACGTCCATGTTGAAGGTTCTTCAGCAACACTTTGCGCTACAGCAGCAGTACGAGTATTCTCAATACAACGCCCAGTTTTTGGCCTGTTAGTATTTTTTCCACACTCGACACTAACCAGTTTCTTGGAATTTATTTCGGACGATTATTTGATGTTGCTTTTAAAGATCGATTATTTTCATAAAAAACTTCAATAATTTTAACGCGTTGTTCTATCGCGTATTGTACACCTGTGTGCTTGAAAAATGTCAAAGATTACATAAAAAAGGTCTAGGAATTATTCACTACTGACATATATGCGGCACTTTTGAACGACCCTTTACATACTATAATTTTGAAAAGAATAGAAAAGAGATTATCATAAAATATGGTTCACACTACATTTTTCATATAAAAAGCAAGTAAAACAAATTAACCCTTTTGGTAACAGAATTCAAGTTTAAAGTAGTCCGAAGGTCTGTCTAATAGAAGCGTAACCGCCATAGTTAGACATTATTTGACTCTTTGTGACTGTAACTATAAGTAAATTTCAACTTAGTATCTTTTAAGTGCTGCTTCAACTCTTGCCGATGCTGACTCGCAATTTTAAGTCCTACTCTTGAATGAAATCGGTAAATATGAAATTATATGAAATATCAACTGATGATAAAAAATAATATTAAAATTGTGGGATCTCACTACTCGCTTCATTCGTTTCTTTTTTTAAACGGTGGTATTTGCAACTGATGGTGTTTCTGAATCAGTGAAACCGCGCGAAAATTTTGCAATATGAGGGTAGTTCAACAAGTTCTGATATGAAACAAAATATGTGGTTTGTGTAAAAGAAAGATTTTTTTTGATTACCTTAACCTGGGGTAACACCACTGTAGAAATTTCAAAAAATTGATTTTTTTTTTATAAGCTTAAAAAATTCTTTGAACCTTTTAAAATACAGAACAAAAAGTTTTATACGTTACCGAAGTTTATTTCATAAATATTTTAAGCTTTTTACCAAGCGTTAGTGACTGCTACCTAACGACTTCTCCAAATTTCCAAACTTTAAACGCGTTTTTCTCAAAACACGTTTTCTGAAATTGGCACGCAGCATAACTCAAACAATTTTAAATATTTTTAATCAGGTTTTTCACTACGTCTGTATAATAACCTTCTTAAGAGAAGAGCGTAGGGGATTTTCGTTAGATTTATTTAAACGATTGTTATAATTATTTAAGTGCCGTTTTTTTAGACCAAAATAGAGTTTTTTCCTTCAAATGCTTGCTAATTCCACAAAAATAAATATTTTTTAAATCCCCTACGTGTTTCTCTAGCTATTTTTATTTAGATTAAGAAAAAACATGTTTCTTTGTTCCAGATTAAAATTTGCACCCTCTGTGCTGCGTGCCGCGGAGCTCCTTCAAGAGAAACCACATTAAAAAAAAATGTCTCCAATGCCGCCATTTTGTAAAATTTTTCGATCAAACTTTGTAGTTTTGTATTTTAGTATATAAGTAATAACTTCCCAAATCAGAGTGATTGTTTTCCCTTTCCTTCTATACAAAAAAATTCTTTAAAAATCGTGTTTATTTTACGCGTGTACAGTGGTGTTACCCCTTAACTCACTGCGGCCGCTTCTACTAAGTGGATTTGTGCGCGTCTACCATTTACTTAATTCAATTAATACTCAGTTATATATATATAATTGGCGCGTACACCCTTTTTGGGTGTTTGGCCGAGCTCCTCCTCCTATTTGTGGTGTGCGTCTTGATGTTGTTCCGCAAATGGAGGGACCTACAGTTTCAAGCCGACTCCGAACGGCAGATATTTTTTATGAGGAGCTTTTTCATGGCAGAAATACACTCGAAGGTTTGCCATTGCCTGCCGAGGGGCGACCGCTATTAGAAAAATGTTTTTATTAATTTCGGTTTCACCGAGATTCGAACCAACGTTCTCTCTGTGAATTCCGAATGGTAATCACGCACCAACCCATTCGGCTACGGCGGCCGCAATACTCAGTTATTGTCAATAATAAAAAGGAGAAACATTTCATAACAACTTCTTCACCATTGACTCCTAAGCAGGAGAACTAAGAATTAAATCTCTTAGCTACACGGAAGTTAGATTACCAAGGATGATCGATTAAATTGCGATCTTTTCATCATGAGGTTTGGCCAATCTGCTATGGTGAAAAACAAAATTGCGCAAGGATGATCATGAATGATAGATTTACAGGGTTTGGCCATTAACTAAGGTGAAGAAGTAAATTGTGAGGGGAACTTGAGCTGGTACGTAACAAAAGATTTGGCAGCCGAACTTTGCACGATTATTTCATATCTATTCCCACACTCATCCAATAAGTCGTTTTTCAGACGGCAGCGAAGTGTCGTTGGTTGATTTTGTTCGTATATCAGTAACACAAGCTAAATTTGGTTAACACATCCCAAGTTACGTTAACCTATCATCTGATTCTGTCAAATTCGCCCAGAGCCGAATAACGGTCTGCTAAATACCACACCTATTTTCATCATGCGAGCAACTTCAGCTGCTACGCCACCTACACCACCTACACCACATCACCACATTTGCTTTTATGTTTGCGACTGTTCTATTAAGCAAATGATTCTAAAATTAATAGTAATTTTCAATTTTAAGACATTAAAAAAAATGATTTCCTCCAAAGCAGCCGGGCTCGAATATTTTTTGATTTTTTTTATTAAGATAAACTCAATTTTTTTTAGTTTTAGTTTTTCAGGGCGAAAATATTTTAAATAAAATTTGTAATTATTGCAACATACAATTATATTCACAATTTGGCCTTAGAAATTGTCAACTTCCACATCGAGTAATTTAAGAATCTAAACTTGGTTACAAAAATAATAAACTTTCTATAATACCGAACAAATCTTAATCGAAAAATGTATTAAACGTGAAAGGAGAAATAATGAACTAAGTTTTGCTGCTGCGGTCAAAATAATAGTAGCACGACATATTGTCAAGTTCTGAGAACATTTTTTTTAATATACAATAGTTTTTTATTTAGGTTTTTTTATTTGAGTTTTTACATTTTTTATTTTTTTATTTTTATTTTTATGATAATAAAATTATAAGTAATCTCAAGCAAACGCAGCGCCAGCAGTAGTGTGTTGGATCAGATACGATGGAGTAGGTCGGTGTCCTTTAGAAATGTGTAAATTTTTTTTAGTGTTATCTTCAGTGGCATCTTTTAAAAGTTGAGAGGATCTGTGTCGCTGAAGTGGTGATGCCTTTGAGAAGCAAGTTCTGTGCAAGACACCAGTAGGTGATGCCCACTGACCCTGGCTTGGCAGAAGAGGCAGGTGTTGGATGTACTACCCTGTAATAGGTGTGCGCTAGTTACTATGGTGTGCCCAATACGGAGCCGTGTGTATGGGGTTGATGTGGTTGGTGGGTACCGAAGATGGATAGGCAGGTTTTGTATGTTTGGGCTTAATGTTCGAATAATGGTGTTTATAATACAACCATTCACGAAGTAACTTTGTTTGCCTCTATTCATGAATAAGTCGATATATGTCCCTGGGTAGGAAGACTTCGGATGTGATTGTTGGTGTAAGGGAAATGTCCTTGGCAATTATATCTGCCAGTGTGTTAATCTGAATGCCGGAATGCCCAGGTATTCACATAATTTTGATGCTGCTCCGATGAGAAATTAGTATGTCTTTCATACACTCGATGATTTTGCTTGACTTTTTGTGGTTTTGGATGGCTTGGAGCAGGACAAACTGTTGGAGCAAATTATATGTTTACGCTTACTTTTGGCGCAGCATTGCTTCAGCGGTGAGAATCGAACAGAATGAAAATAGAAGGCCGTACGTGATAACTTCCTGATTTTCCTTTACCACTGCGTAAGAAGTGTGGAATCCTTTTGACCCGTCAGTAAAACCCACTTCCACCCGCTAAATTTATAGTCTGCGATAGATTCGCAGAAATTAGCCCAATAAGCGGCGTTTGGAGTATTATCTTTCCGTAAATAAGCTAAGTCGTCGATAAAGGAGTTATTATTTTGTTATTTCTTTAAGAATACAGTTGAAACTACAAATACCCATATCACTTTAAAGTTTTAAACTTTGTACAAAATTAAAAAAAAATATTTTAATTAAAACTGGCTGCTTGTAATTTTTTGTACGTCGGTTATCTATAAATATTTTCATAACAGTGTCGAGGATTACAGGCAGAAAGCGTAAACCGCGGCGCGCTTAAAGAACTCCTTTAGTAGCTTTTCCTTTTTATTATCACTTTGATTAAATATCTGCGGATTTTAATAGGGGAGAGAACTAAACAAATTTCAAAAAAGATAAATTTGTGGAAGATAATCATACAGCTGTGTTCACAACAATAGCAGCGCGACATTTCTTCTTTTATTTAAACGTATTAAAAAGCAGTATCTAACATTTCATAGCTATTGCAAAGTTTTGCCTATTTATTTTTTTTTTTTTTTTTTTACAAAAATATCCTATATACTACAATTCAAAGCTTCAAACTTTATGCAAAACTTACAGAAATTTAACAAATTATTTTAAATCTTAATCAAATTCTTTACAACTATTCCGAGCATGCAGTTTTATAGCCCATTAAATAAATCTAAAAAAAAAAAATGAGGAAGTTTACAGCAACACTGCGCTACAGCAGCAATATTCGCAACAGATCGTTCAGTTTTGGTCCGCCATTCCATTCTAAATCGGATCGGCGTACCATTTATGGCTGTAGGGTGTGTAGAACCAAATGCCCTCTTCTTCCAACCAACCAACATCAGATGGCGCAGAGCTGCTTTCGTCCTCTGAGTTTGTGGATAACTCACTCCAATCTAATTGTGACGTGTCCCAGATCGCGTCTTCAATGTGCACTTCGCGAGCTGTGCTAAAGATTTGAGTCACTGCAGGTTCCTCGTCTCCTGGTGAACGCAGTCGGTCTATTGGAACACATCTTAGTCTATTCATGGTGTTGGCGTCTCCAGACGACGGATGATGTGTCGAAGGACTGCGCTCAACTGTGCGAGAAGAACCAGTGCCTTCGTCCACCCACAAAACGGCATCTTCTTTTTCGGTTGAATCCTCAACCGCAGGTGACTTGGGTGAAAATAAATCGTCCATTTCTTTGTTGGCCCTCGATGAAAAACTCACTAACTTAGAACGACTTAAATGCAACTCTTCTGAGCGCTGATTGAGCTGCCATTGCAATGGCTTGGCTTTATATACTCTATAGTTCTGCAGGTAATGCAAAGTTATTTTCACCGTCCCATGAATCCGCGTAAGATTATGGCAATAGTACAATCAAAACGGTAGTCCGTTGCAAACAGGAGGTAAAGAAACACATAAAACAAAAACAAAGAAACAGATCACTTGTACATTTAAAATAGAACTTCCCAAGAAAAAAACAAAAGATCAGTTGTTCTACTGATTATACCCTTTATAGTTGCACCTTTGCCTCAATAAAAAGGTTTTTTCGGTAGTCACCACATAAACAACGCAATTGTTAAGCTATTAAGCCGAAAGGAGTAGCAAGGACAACTGAGCCGCGCATATTTTGCCCAGCCACTATCACAGCTATTGTGTTTTAGTGTGTATTACTTAATTAGCACTTGACGCGCGAGCACTTGTCCTTGGGGTGTTTTGGATTCGAGTATCCGCTACATACAAACAATGACATTTGTCTGTTTTGTGTAGAAACAGTTGTTGACACGTGCTTTTGTCGCCAAAACGGATTTGGAAAAACCATAAATATAAGAGTTTTTTTTGCAAGGATCCGTAAACGCAATAAAATAAATTACTTGACGAATAACCCGCCCTAAATTCGTAGTTAATTGATCCGTGTCAAAGGCAGCCTTCAAACTTATTTCTGAATTCACAAAAGACATCCTTACATACATACATATGCATGGTTGTTTGTAGAAATGAGATGCATCAACATGTATAGAAGTGTTGTTGTATCCTGTACTTACATCGCACACCGCATACTGCAGCAAAACGGCCAAGGCCTCGATACCTTCGTTGCGGTGCTCTTCCTGCAGTTGCGTCTGCTTCAGGTGCCGCTCGATCGCTTCATAGAACATCGACCGTTATACGAATGCCGATTCGAATGTTTCAAAAGCTGCAGCTCCGTCGCATCCTGCCGCTCAGCAACTCACTTCATAACGCAATTGTTAAGTCGAAAGGGGCAGCAAAGACAATTGAACCGCGAATATTTTGTCTAGAGTAAGAAGTTTCTAGACTAAATTTAGTTTTATTCAGCTTTTCGATTTTCTTTATTGAGGGATGGTTTAGTTGGGCGAAAATTGTTGTCCGTGAACTTTTATAACTATCGGTGTACTCACACCAATTTCGATCCTAATATCTTTAGATATTTCTCATTAATTTGGAATATTTGTAGTAATATTTTTATGTGAATCAAAGTTTGGAAAGGCAATTGTTCAGCTAGAACAAGAACATGCAACGTATATGTACTTGTGTAGGCATACTAGGGTGGAGTGATGTTTTTAATCGCTCTTTGTAGACTATCAGAAAGTAGAAAGAGATTTGTTTAAAAATATTTGTATTGCCCAAAAGAACGAATCAAAATGTACTTTATGAACTAACGTTTTCGTGTACAAATTTTCAATTTTATGGTTTCTGACTATAAACTGCAAATTTCAAACCGGCGCATGGGTAAAAGTGCACGAAATACCAGATGCCGTATTTTTAAATAGAAAGCTTAGCTAATAATTTAATATGCACAGATTTGCATATATATGGGTTCCACTATTTCAGTTGTTAATTGGGAGAAAACATTTTCATCAAAACCTGTTAGAGATAACTAAAAATCTAATACGCCAGACAACACTCCCAAACTTCTGATTCAGAATCGGCATATGATTAGTAGTTTCGCATGTTGATGAAACCCCGAATATTAACCAGAAATATAATTTTCCCTTCTTATTTATATTTTTAGAAAGCAGTAACAACATTTGTAGGGAAATGCATTCTCAACTTTCGAACAAAAGAGAAACAGTTTCCTAGTTTCCTTCAGTATAAATACTCGTATAAGGACGCTTATAAAATACGCGTTTAGATGTTGCTTTAAAACGAAACATGAAACTATTTAGATCCTTTCACGTGTCACTATTTTTATTCAAAATACGAAAAAACATAATTTAATTGTTCACGCCCACAGGAAAATCCACCAAACAATCGATTTATGAATGCCTAATTGCGGAGAACGTCGAGACGTCCATGTTGAAGGTTCTTCAGCAACACTTTGCGCTACAGCAGCAGTACGAGTATTCTCAATACAACGCCCAGTTTTTGGCCTGTTAGTATTTTTTCCACACTCGACACTAACCAGTTTCTTGGAATTTATTTCGGACGATTATTTGATGTTGCTTTTAAAGATCGATTATTTTCATAAAAAACTTCAATAATTTTAACGCGTTGTTCTATCGCGTATTGTACACCTGTGTGCTTGAAAAATGTCAAAGATTACATAAAAAAGGTCTAGGAATTATTCACTACTGACATATATGCGGCACTTTTGAACGACCCTTTACATACTATAATTTTGAAAAGAATAGAAAAGAGATTATCATAAAATATGGTTCACACTACATTTTTCATATAAAAAGCAAGTAAAACAAATTAACCCTTTTGGTAACAGAATTCAAGTTTAAAGTAGTCCGAAGGTCTGTCTAATAGAAGCGTAACCGCCATAGTTAGACATTATTTGACTCTTTGTGACTGTAACTATAAGTAAATTTCAACTTAGTATCTTTTAAGTGCTGCTTCAACTCTTGCCGATGCTGACTCGCAATTTTAAGTCCTACTCTTGAATGAAATCGGTAAATATGAAATTATATGAAATATCAACTGATGATAAAAAATAATATTAAAATTGTGGGATCTCACTACTCGCTTCATTCGTTTCTTTTTTTAAACGGTGGTATTTGCAACTGATGGTGTTTCTGAATCAGTGAAACCGCGCGAAAATTTTGCAATATGAGGGTAGTTCAACAAGTTCTGATATGAAACAAAATATGTGGTTTGTGTAAAAGAAAGATTTTTTTTGATTA
This sequence comes from Anastrepha ludens, assembly GCF_028408465.1. NCBI lineage: Eukaryota > Metazoa > Arthropoda > Insecta > Diptera > Tephritidae > Anastrepha > Anastrepha ludens. Next base: position 122,731,780 of record NC_071501.1, read on the forward strand.
CCTTAACCTGGGGTAACACCACTGTAGAAATTTCAAAAAATTGATTTTTTTTTTATAAGCTTAAAAAATTCTTTGAACCTTTTAAAATACAGAACAAAAAGTTTTATACGTTACCGAAGTTTATTTCATAAATATTTTAAGCTTTTTACCAAGCGTTAGTGACTGCTACCTAACGACTTCTCCAAATTTCCAAACTTTAAACGCGTTTTTCTCAAAACACGTTTTCTGAAATTGGCACGCAGCATAACTCAAACAATTTTAAATATTTTTAATCAGGTTTTTCACTACGTCTGTATAATAACCTTCTTAAGAGAAGAGCGTAGGGGATTTTCGTTAGATTTATTTAAACGATTGTTATAATTATTTAAGTGCCGTTTTTTTAGACCAAAATAGAGTTTTTTCCTTCAAATGCTTGCTAATTCCACAAAAATAAATATTTTTTAAATCCCCTACGTGTTTCTCTAGCTATTTTTATTTAGATTAAGAAAAAACATGTTTCTTTGTTCCAGATTAAAATTTGCACCCTCTGTGCTGCGTGCCGCGGAGCTCCTTCAAGAGAAACCACATTAAAAAAAAATGTCTCCAATGCCGCCATTTTGTAAAATTTTTCGATCAAACTTTGTAGTTTTGTATTTTAGTATATAAGTAATAACTTCCCAAATCAGAGTGATTGTTTTCCCTTTCCTTCTATACAAAAAAATTCTTTAAAAATCGTGTTTATTTTACGCGTGTACAGTGGTGTTACCCCTTAACTCACTGCGGCCGCTTCTACTAAGTGGATTTGTGCGCGTCTACCATTTACTTAATTCAATTAATACTCAGTTATATATATATAATTGGCGCGTACACCCTTTTTGGGTGTTTGGCCGAGCTCCTCCTCCTATTTGTGGTGTGCGTCTTGATGTTGTTCCGCAAATGGAGGGACCTACAGTTTCAAGCCGACTCCGAACGGCAGATATTTTTTATGAGGAGCTTTTTCATGGCAGAAATACACTCGAAGGTTTGCCATTGCCTGCCGAGGGGCGACCGCTATTAGAAAAATGTTTTTATTAATTTCGGTTTCACCGAGATTCGAACCAACGTTCTCTCTGTGAATTCCGAATGGTAATCACGCACCAACCCATTCGGCTACGGCGGCCGCAATACTCAGTTATTGTCAATAATAAAAAGGAGAAACATTTCATAACAACTTCTTCACCATTGACTCCTAAGCAGGAGAACTAAGAATTAAATCTCTTAGCTACACGGAAGTTAGATTACCAAGGATGATCGATTAAATTGCGATCTTTTCATCATGAGGTTTGGCCAATCTGCTATGGTGAAAAACAAAATTGCGCAAGGATGATCATGAATGATAGATTTACAGGGTTTGGCCATTAACTAAGGTGAAGAAGTAAATTGTGAGGGGAACTTGAGCTGGTACGTAACAAAAGATTTGGCAGCCGAACTTTGCACGATTATTTCATATCTATTCCCACACTCATCCAATAAGTCGTTTTTCAGACGGCAGCGAAGTGTCGTTGGTTGATTTTGTTCGTATATCAGTAACACAAGCTAAATTTGGTTAACACATCCCAAGTTACGTTAACCTATCATCTGATTCTGTCAAATTCGCCCAGAGCCGAATAACGGTCTGCTAAATACCACACCTATTTTCATCATGCGAGCAACTTCAGCTGCTACGCCACCTACACCACCTACACCACATCACCACATTTGCTTTTATGTTTGCGACTGTTCTATTAAGCAAATGATTCTAAAATTAATAGTAATTTTCAATTTTAAGACATTAAAAAAAATGATTTCCTCCAAAGCAGCCGGGCTCGAATATTTTTTGATTTTTTTTATTAAGATAAACTCAATTTTTTTTAGTTTTAGTTTTTCAGGGCGAAAATATTTTAAATAAAATTTGTAATTATTGCAACATACAATTATATTCACAATTTGGCCTTAGAAATTGTCAACTTCCACATCGAGTAATTTAAGAATCTAAACTTGGTTACAAAAATAATAAACTTTCTATAATACCGAACAAATCTTAATCGAAAAATGTATTAAACGTGAAAGGAGAAATAATGAACTAAGTTTTGCTGCTGCGGTCAAAATAATAGTAGCACGACATATTGTCAAGTTCTGAGAACATTTTTTTTAATATACAATAGTTTTTTATTTAGGTTTTTTTATTTGAGTTTTTACATTTTTTATTTTTTTATTTTTATTTTTATGATAATAAAATTATAAGTAATCTCAAGCAAACGCAGCGCCAGCAGTAGTGTGTTGGATCAGATACGATGGAGTAGGTCGGTGTCCTTTAGAAATGTGTAAATTTTTTTTAGTGTTATCTTCAGTGGCATCTTTTAAAAGTTGAGAGGATCTGTGTCGCTGAAGTGGTGATGCCTTTGAGAAGCAAGTTCTGTGCAAGACACCAGTAGGTGATGCCCACTGACCCTGGCTTGGCAGAAGAGGCAGGTGTTGGATGTACTACCCTGTAATAGGTGTGCGCTAGTTACTATGGTGTGCCCAATACGGAGCCGTGTGTATGGGGTTGATGTGGTTGGTGGGTACCGAAGATGGATAGGCAGGTTTTGTATGTTTGGGCTTAATGTTCGAATAATGGTGTTTATAATACAACCATTCACGAAGTAACTTTGTTTGCCTCTATTCATGAATAAGTCGATATATGTCCCTGGGTAGGAAGACTTCGGATGTGATTGTTGGTGTAAGGGAAATGTCCTTGGCAATTATATCTGCCAGTGTGTTAATCTGAATGCCGGAATGCCCAGGTATTCACATAATTTTGATGCTGCTCCGATGAGAAATTAGTATGTCTTTCATACACTCGATGATTTTGCTTGACTTTTTGTGGTTTTGGATGGCTTGGAGCAGGACAAACTGTTGGAGCAAATTATATGTTTACGCTTACTTTTGGCGCAGCATTGCTTCAGCGGTGAGAATCGAACAGAATGAAAATAGAAGGCCGTACGTGATAACTTCCTGATTTTCCTTTACCACTGCGTAAGAAGTGTGGAATCCTTTTGACCCGTCAGTAAAACCCACTTCCACCCGCTAAATTTATAGTCTGCGATAGATTCGCAGAAATTAGCCCAATAAGCGGCGTTTGGAGTATTATCTTTCCGTAAATAAGCTAAGTCGTCGATAAAGGAGTTATTATTTTGTTATTTCTTTAAGAATACAGTTGAAACTACAAATACCCATATCACTTTAAAGTTTTAAACTTTGTACAAAATTAAAAAAAAATATTTTAATTAAAACTGGCTGCTTGTAATTTTTTGTACGTCGGTTATCTATAAATATTTTCATAACAGTGTCGAGGATTACAGGCAGAAAGCGTAAACCGCGGCGCGCTTAAAGAACTCCTTTAGTAGCTTTTCCTTTTTATTATCACTTTGATTAAATATCTGCGGATTTTAATAGGGGAGAGAACTAAACAAATTTCAAAAAAGATAAATTTGTGGAAGATAATCATACAGCTGTGTTCACAACAATAGCAGCGCGACATTTCTTCTTTTATTTAAACGTATTAAAAAGCAGTATCTAACATTTCATAGCTATTGCAAAGTTTTGCCTATTTATTTTTTTTTTTTTTTTTTTACAAAAATATCCTATATACTACAATTCAAAGCTTCAAACTTTATGCAAAACTTACAGAAATTTAACAAATTATTTTAAATCTTAATCAAATTCTTTACAACTATTCCGAGCATGCAGTTTTATAGCCCATTAAATAAATCTAAAAAAAAAAAATGAGGAAGTTTACAGCAACACTGCGCTACAGCAGCAATATTCGCAACAGATCGTTCAGTTTTGGTCCGCCATTCCATTCTAAATCGGATCGGCGTACCATTTATGGCTGTAGGGTGTGTAGAACCAAATGCCCTCTTCTTCCAACCAACCAACATCAGATGGCGCAGAGCTGCTTTCGTCCTCTGAGTTTGTGGATAACTCACTCCAATCTAATTGTGACGTGTCCCAGATCGCGTCTTCAATGTGCACTTCGCGAGCTGTGCTAAAGATTTGAGTCACTGCAGGTTCCTCGTCTCCTGGTGAACGCAGTCGGTCTATTGGAACACATCTTAGTCTATTCATGGTGTTGGCGTCTCCAGACGACGGATGATGTGTCGAAGGACTGCGCTCAACTGTGCGAGAAGAACCAGTGCCTTCGTCCACCCACAAAACGGCATCTTCTTTTTCGGTTGAATCCTCAACCGCAGGTGACTTGGGTGAAAATAAATCGTCCATTTCTTTGTTGGCCCTCGATGAAAAACTCACTAACTTAGAACGACTTAAATGCAACTCTTCTGAGCGCTGATTGAGCTGCCATTGCAATGGCTTGGCTTTATATACTCTATAGTTCTGCAGGTAATGCAAAGTTATTTTCACCGTCCCATGAATCCGCGTAAGATTATGGCAATAGTACAATCAAAACGGTAGTCCGTTGCAAACAGGAGGTAAAGAAACACATAAAACAAAAACAAAGAAACAGATCACTTGTACATTTAAAATAGAACTTCCCAAGAAAAAAACAAAAGATCAGTTGTTCTACTGATTATACCCTTTATAGTTGCACCTTTGCCTCAATAAAAAGGTTTTTTCGGTAGTCACCACATAAACAACGCAATTGTTAAGCTATTAAGCCGAAAGGAGTAGCAAGGACAACTGAGCCGCGCATATTTTGCCCAGCCACTATCACAGCTATTGTGTTTTAGTGTGTATTACTTAATTAGCACTTGACGCGCGAGCACTTGTCCTTGGGGTGTTTTGGATTCGAGTATCCGCTACATACAAACAATGACATTTGTCTGTTTTGTGTAGAAACAGTTGTTGACACGTGCTTTTGTCGCCAAAACGGATTTGGAAAAACCATAAATATAAGAGTTTTTTTTGCAAGGATCCGTAAACGCAATAAAATAAATTACTTGACGAATAACCCGCCCTAAATTCGTAGTTAATTGATCCGTGTCAAAGGCAGCCTTCAAACTTATTTCTGAATTCACAAAAGACATCCTTACATACATACATATGCATGGTTGTTTGTAGAAATGAGATGCATCAACATGTATAGAAGTGTTGTTGTATCCTGTACTTACATCGCACACCGCATACTGCAGCAAAACGGCCAAGGCCTCGATACCTTCGTTGCGGTGCTCTTCCTGCAGTTGCGTCTGCTTCAGGTGCCGCTCGATCGCTTCATAGAACATCGACCGTTATACGAATGTCGATTCGAATGTTTCAAAAGCTGCAGCTCCGTCGCATCCTGCCGCTCAGCAACTCACTTCATAACGCAATTGTTAAGTCGAAAGGGGCAGCAAAGACAATTGAACCGCGAATATTTTGTCTAGAGTAAGAAGTTTCTAGACTAAATTTAGTTTTATTCAGCTTTTCGATTTTCTTTATTGAGGGATGGTTTAGTTGGGCGAAAATTGTTGTCCGTGAACTTTTATAACTATCGGTGTACTCACACCAATTTCGATCCTAATATCTTTAGATATTTCTCATTAATTTGGAATATTTGTAGTAATATTTTTATGTGAATCAAAGTTTGGAAAGGCAATTGTTCAGCTAGAACAAGAACATGCAACGTATATGTACTTGTGTAGGCATACTAGGGTGGAGTGATGTTTTTAATCGCTCTTTGTAGACTATCAGAAAGTAGAAAGAGATTTGTTTAAAAATATTTGTATTGCCCAAAAGAACGAATCAAAATGTACTTTATGAACTAACGTTTTCGTGTACAAATTTTCAATTTTATGGTTTCTGACTATAAACTGCAAATTTCAAACCGGCGCATGGGTAAAAGTGCACGAAATACCAGATGCCGTATTTTTAAATAGAAAGCTTAGCTAATAATTTAATATGCACAGATTTGCATATATATGGGTTCCACTATTTCAGTTGTTAATTGGGAGAAAACATTTTCATCAAAACCTGTTAGAGATAACTAAAAATCTAATACGCCAGACAACACTCCCAAACTTCTGATTCAGAATCGGCATATGATTAGTAGTTTCGCATGTTGATGAAACCCCGAATATTAACCAGAAATATAATTTTCCCTTCTTATTTATATTTTTAGAAAGCAGTAACAACATTTGTAGGGAAATGCATTCTCAACTTTCGAACAAAAGAGAAACAGTTTCCTAGTTTCCTTCAGTATAAATACTCGTATAAGGACGCTTATAAAATACGCGTTTAGATGTTGCTTTAAAACGAAACATGAAACTATTTAGATCCTTTCACGTGTCACTATTTTTATTCAAAATACGAAAAAACATAATTTAATTGTTCACGCCCACAGGAAAATCCACCAAACAATCGATTTATGAATGCCTAATTGCGGAGAACGTCGAGACGTCCATGTTGAAGGTTCTTCAGCAACACTTTGCGCTACAGCAGCAGTACGAGTATTCTCAATACAACGCCCAGTTTTTGGCCTGTTAGTATTTTTTCCACACTCGACACTAACCAGTTTCTTGGAATTTATTTCGGACGATTATTTGATGTTGCTTTTAAAGATCGATTATTTTCATAAAAAACTTCAATAATTTTAACGCGTTGTTCTATCGCGTATTGTACACCTGTGTGCTTGAAAAATGTCAAAGATTACATAAAAAAGGTCTAGGAATTATTCACTACTGACATATATGCGGCACTTTTGAACGACCCTTTACATACTATAATTTTGAAAAGAATAGAAAAGAGATTATCATAAAATATGGTTCACACTACATTTTTCATATAAAAAGCAAGTAAAACAAATTAACCCTTTTGGTAACAGAATTCAAGTTTAAAGTAGTCCGAAGGTCTGTCTAATAGAAGCGTAACCGCCATAGTTAGACATTATTTGACTCTTTGTGACTGTAACTATAAGTAAATTTCAACTTAGTATCTTTTAAGTGCTGCTTCAACTCTTGCCGATGCTGACTCGCAATTTTAAGTCCTACTCTTGAATGAAATCGGTAAATATGAAATTATATGAAATATCAACTGATGATAAAAAATAATATTAAAATTGTGGGATCTCACTACTCGCTTCATTCGTTTCTTTTTTTAAACGGTGGTATTTGCAACTGATGGTGTTTCTGAATCAGTGAAACCGCGCGAAAATTTTGCAATATGAGGGTAGTTCAACAAGTTCTGATATGAAACAAAATATGTGGTTTGTGTAAAAGAAAGATTTTTTTTGATTACCTTAACCTGGGGTAACACCACTGTAGAAATTTCAAAAAATTGATTTTTTTTTTATAAGCTTAAAAAATTCTTTGAACCTTTTAAAATACAGAACAAAAAGTTTTATACGTTACCGAAGTTTATTTCATAAATATTTTAAGCTTTTTACCAAGCGTTAGTGACTGCTACCTAACGACTTCTCCAAATTTCCAAACTTTAAACGCGTTTTTCTCAAAACACGTTTTCTGAAATTGGCACGCAGCATAACTCAAACAATTTTAAATATTTTTAATCAGGTTTTTCACTACGTCTGTATAATAACCTTCTTAAGAGAAGAGCGTAGGGGATTTTCGTTAGATTTATTTAAACGATTGTTATAATTATTTAAGTGCCGTTTTTTTAGACCAAAATAGAGTTTTTTCCTTCAAATGCTTGCTAATTCCACAAAAATAAATATTTTTTAAATCCCCTACGTGTTTCTCTAGCTATTTTTATTTAGATTAAGAAAAAACATGTTTCTTTGTTCCAGATTAAAATTTGCACCCTCTGTGCTGCGTGCCGCGGAGCTCCTTCAAGAGAAACCACATTAAAAAAAATGTCTCCAATGCCGCCATTTTGTAAAATTTTTCGATCAAACTTTGTAGTTTTGTATTTTAGTATATAAGTAATAACTTCTCAAATCAGAGTGATTGTTTTCCCTTTCCTTCTATACAAAAAAATTCTTTAAAAATCGTGTTTATTTTACGCGTGTACAGTGGTGTTACCCCTTAACTCACTGCGGCCGCTTCTACTAAGTGGATTTGTGCGCGTCTACCATTTACTTAATTCAATTAATACTCAGTTATATATATATAATTGGCGCGTACACCCTTTTTGGGTGTTTGGCCGAGCTCCTCCTCCTATTTGTGGTGTGCGTCTTGATGTTGTTCCGCAAATGGAGGGACCTACAGTTTCAAGCCGACTCCGAACGGCAGATATTTTTTATGAGGAGCTTTTTCATGGCAGAAATACACTCGAAGGTTTGCCATTGCCTGCCGAGGGGCGACCGCTATTAGAAAAATGTTTTTATTAATTTCGGTTTCACCGAGATTCGAACCAACGTTCTCTCTGTGAATTCCGAATGGTAATCACGCACCAACCCATTCGGCTACGGCGGCCGCAATACTCAGTTATTGTCAATAATAAAAAGGAGAAACATTTCATAACAACTTCTTCACCATTGACTCCTAAGCAGGAGAACTAAGAATTAAATCTCTTAGCTACACGGAAGTTAGATTACCAAGGATGATCGATTAAATTGCGATCTTTTCATCATGAGGTTTGGCCAATCTGCTATGGTGAAAAACAAAATTGCGCAAGGATGATCATGAATGATAGATTTACAGGGTTTGGCCATTAACTAAGGTGAAGAAGTAAATTGTGAGGGGAACTTGAGCTGGTACGTAACAAAAGATTTGGCAGCCGAACTTTGCACGATTATTTCATATCTATTCCCACACTCATCCAATAAGTCGTTTTTCAGACGGCAGCGAAGTGTCGTTGGTTGATTTTGTTCGTATATCAGTAACACAAGCTAAATTTGGTTAACACATCCCAAGTTACGTTAACCTATCATCTGATTCTGTCAAATTCGCCCAGAGCCGAATAACGGTCTGCTAAATACCACACCTATTTTCATCATGCGAGCAACTTCAGCTGCTACGCCACCTACACCACCTACACCACATCACCACATTTGCTTTTATGTTTGCGACTGTTCTATTAAGCAAATGATTCTAAAATTAATAGTAATTTTCAATTTTAAGACATTAAAAAAAATGATTTCCTCCAAAGCAGCCGGGCTCGAATATTTTTTGATTTTTTTTATTAAGATAAACTCAATTTTTTTTAGTTTTAGTTTTTCAGGGCGAAAATATTTTAAATAAAATTTGTAATTATTGCAACATACAATTATATTCACAATTTGGCCTTAGAAATTGTCAACTTCCACATCGAGTAATTTAAGAATCTAAACTTGGTTACAAAAATAATAAACTTTCTATAATACCGAACAAATCTTAATCGAAAAATGTATTAAACGTGAAAGGAGAAATAATGAACTAAGTTTTGCTGCTGCGGTCAAAATAATAGTAGCACGACATATTGTCAAGTTCTGAGAACATTTTTTTTAATATACAATAGTTTTTTATTTAGGTTTTTTTATTTGAGTTTTTACATTTTTTATTTTTTTATTTTTATTTTTATGATAATAAAATTATAAGTAATCTCAAGCAAACGCAGCGCCAGCAGTAGTGTGTTGGATCAGATACGATGGAGTAGGTCGGTGTCCTTTAGAAATGTGTAAATTTTTTTTAGTGTTATCTTCAGTGGCATCTTTTAAAAGTTGAGAGGATCTGTGTCGCTGAAGTGGTGATGCCTTTGAGAAGCAAGTTCTGTGCAAGACACCAGTAGGTGATGCCCACTGACCCTGGCTTGGCAGAAGAGGCAGGTGTTGGATGTACTACCCTGTAATAGGTGTGCGCTAGTTACTATGGTGTGCCCAATACGGAGCCGTGTGTATGGGGTTGATGTGGTTGGTGGGTACCGAAGATGGATAGGCAGGTTTTGTATGTTTGGGCTTAATGTTCGAATAATGGTGTTTATAATACAACCATTCACGAAGTAACTTTGTTTGCCTCTATTCATGAATAAGTCGATATATGTCCCTGGGTAGGAAGACTTCGGATGTGATTGTTGGTGTAAGGGAAATGTCCTTGGCAATTATATCTGCCAGTGTGTTAATCTGAATGCCGGAATGCCCAGGTATTCACATAATTTTGATGCTGCTCCGATGAGAAATTAGTATGTCTTTCATACACTCGATGATTTTGCTTGACTTTTTGTGGTTTTGGATGGCTTGGAGCAGGACAAACTGTTGGAGCAAATTATATGTTTACGCTTACTTTTGGCGCAGCATTGCTTCAGCGGTGAGAATCGAACAGAATGAAAATAGAAGGCCGTACGTGATAACTTCCTGATTTTCCTTTACCACTGCGTAAGAAGTGTGGAATCCTTTTGACCCGTCAGTAAAACCCACTTCCACCCGCTAAATTTATAGTCTGCGATAGATTCGCAGAAATTAGCCCAATAAGCGGCGTTTGGAGTATTATCTTTCCGTAAATAAGCTAAGTCGTCGATAAAGGAGTTATTATTTTGTTATTTCTTTAAGAATACAGTTGAAACTAATTACAAATACCCATATCACTTTAAAGTTTTAAACTTTGTACAAAATTAAAAAAAAATATTTTAATTAAAACTGGCTGCTTGTAATTTTTTGTACGTCGGTTATCTATAAATATTTTCATAACAGTGTCGAGGATTACAGGCAGAAAGCGTAAACCGCGGCGCGCTTAAAGAACTCCTTTAGTAGCTTTTCCTTTTTATTATCACTTTGATTAAATATCTGCGGATTTTAATAGGGGAGAGAACTAAACAAATTTCAAAAAAGATAAATTTGTGGAAGATAATCATACAGCTGTGTTCACAACAATAGCAGCGCGACATTTTTTCTTTTATTTAAACGTATTAAAAAGCAGTATCTAACATTTCATAGCTATTGCAAAGTTTTGCCTATTTATTTTTTTTTTTTTTTTTTACAAAAATATCCTATATACTACAATTCAAAGCTTCAAACTTTATGCAAAACTTACAGAAATTTAACAAATTATTTTAAATCTTAATCAAATTCTTTACAACTATTCCGAGCATGCAGTTTTATAGCCCATTAAATAAATCTAAAAAAAAAAATGAGGAAGTTTACAGCAACACTGCGCTACAGCAGCAATATTCGCAACAGATCGTTCAGTTTTGGTCCGCCATTCCATTCTAAATCGGATCGGCGTACCATTTATGGCTGTAGGGTGTGTAGAACCAAATGCCCTCTTCTTCCAACCAACCAACATCAGATGGCGCAGAGCTGCTTTCGTCCTCTGAGTTTGTGGATAACTCACTCCAATCTAATTGTGACGTGTCCCAGATCGCGTCTTCAATGTGCACTTCGCGAGCTGTGCTAAAGATTTGAGTCACTGCAGGTTCCTCGTCTCCTGGTGAACGCAGTCGGTCTATTGGAACACATCTTAGTCTATTCATGGTGTTGGCGTCTCCAGACGACGGATGATGTGTCGAAGGACTGCGCTCAACTGTGCGAGAAGAACCAGTGCCTTCGTCCACCCACAAAACGGCATCTTCTTTTTCGGTTGAATCCTCAACCGCAGGTGACTTGGGTGAAAATAAATCGTCCATTTCTTTGTTGGCCCTCGATGAAAAACTCACTAACTTAGAACGACTTAAATGCAACTCTTCTGAGCGCTGATTGAGCTGCCATTGCAATGGCTTGGCTTTATATACTCTATAGTTCTGCAGGTAATGCAAAGTTATTTTCACCGTCCCATGAATCCGCGTAAGATTATGGCAATAGTACAATCAAAACGGTAGTCCGTTGCAAACAGGAGGTAAAGAAACACATAAAACAAAAACAAAGAAACAGATCACTTGTACATTTAAAATAGAACTTCCCAAGAAAAAAACAAAAGATCAGTTGTTCTACTGATTATACCCTTTATAGTTGCACCTTTGCCTCAATAAAAAGGTTTTTTCGGTAGTCACCACATAAAAACAACGCAATTGTTAAGCTATTAAGCCGAAAGGAGTAGCAAGGACAACTGAGCCGCGCATATTTTGCCCAGCCACTAGCACAGCTATTGTGTTTTAGTGGGTATTACTTAATTAGCACTTGACGCGCGAGCACTTGTCCTTGGGGTGTTTTGGATTCGAGTATCCGCTACATACAAACAATGACATTTGTCTGTTTTGTGTAGAAACAGTTGTTGACACGTGCTTTTGTCGCCAAAACGGATTTGGAAAAACCATAAATATAAGAGTTTTTTTTGCAAGGATCCGTAAACGCAATAAAATAAATTACTTGACGAATAACCCGCCCTAAATTCGTAGTTAATTGATCCGTGTCAAAGGCAGCCTTCAAACTTATTTCTGAATTCACAAAAGACATCCTTACATACATACATATGCATGGTTGTTTGTAGAAATGAGATGCATCAACATGTATAGAAGTGTTGTTGTATCCTGTACTTACATCGCACACCGCATACTGCAGCAAAACGGCCAAGGCCTCGATACCTTCGTTGCGGTGCTCTTCCTGCAGTTGCGTCTGCTTCAGGTGCCGCTCGATCGCTTCATAGAACATCGACCGTTATACGAATGTCGATTCGAATGTTTCAAAAGCTGCAGCTCCGTCGCATCCTGCCGCTCAGCAACTCACTTCATAACGCAATTGTTAAGTCGAAAGGGGCAGCAAAGACAATTGAACCGCGAATATTTTGTCTAGAGTAAGAAGTTTCTAGACTAAATTTAGTTTTATTCAGCTTTTCGATTTTCTTTATTGAGGGATGGTTTAGTTGGGCGAAAATTGTTGTCCGTGAACTTTTATAACTATCGGTGTACTCACACCAATTTCGATCCTAATATCTTTAGATATTTCTCATTAATTTGGAATATTTGTAGTAATATTTTTATGTGAATCAAAGTTTGGAAAGGCAATTGTTCAGCTAGAACAAGAACATGCAACGTATATGTACTTGTGTAGGCATACTAGGGTGGAGTGATGTTTTTAATCGCTCTTTGTAGACTATCAGAAAGTAGAAAGAGATTTGTTTAAAAATATTTGTATTGCCCAAAAGAACGAATCATAATGTACTTTATGAACTAACGTTTTCGTGTACAAATTTTCAATTTTATGGTTTCTGACTATAAACTGCAAATTTCAAACCGGCGCATGGGTAAAAGTGCACGAAATACCAGATGCCGTATTTTTAAATAGAAAGCTTAGCTAATAATTTAATATGCACAGATTTGCATATATATGGGTTCCACTATTTCAGTTGTTAATTGGGAGAAAACATTTTCATCAAAACCTGTTAGAGATAACTAAAAATCTAATACGCCAGACAACACTCCCAAACTTCTGATTCAGAATCGGCATATGATTAGTAGTTTCGCATGTTGATGAAACCCCGAATATTAACCAGAAATATAATTTTCCCTTCTTATTTATATTTTTAGAAAGCAGTAACAACATTTGTAGGGAAATGCATTCTCAACTTTCGAACAAAAGAGAAACAGTTTCCTAGTTTCCTTCAGTATAAATACTCGTATAAGGACGCTTATAAAATACGCGTTTAGATGTTGCTTTAAAACGAAACATGAAACTATTTAGATCCTTTCACGTGTCACTATTTTTATTCAAAATACGAAAAAACATAATTTAATTGTTCACGCCCACAGGAAAATCCACCAAACAATCGATTTATGAATGCCTAATTGCGGAGAACGTCGAGACGTCCATGTTGAAGGTTCTTCAGCAACACTTTGCGCTACAGCAGCAGTACGAGTATTCTCAATACAACGCCCAGTTTTTGGCCTGTTAGTATTTTTTCCACACTCGACCCTAACCAGTTTCTTGGAATTTATTTCGGACGATTATTTGATGTTGCTTTTAAAGATCGATTATTTTCATAAAAAACTTCAATAATTTTAACGCGTTGTTCTATCGCGTATTGTACACCTGTGTGCTTGAAAAATGTCAAAGATTACATAAAAAAGGTCTAGGAATTATTCACTACTGACATATATGCGGCACTTTTGAACGACCCTTTACATACTATAATTTTGAAAAGAATAGAAAAGAGATTATCATAAAATATGGTTCACACTACATTTTTCATATAAAAAGCAAGTAAAACAAATTAACCCTTTTGGTAACAGAATTCAAGTTTAAAGTAGTCCGAAGGTCTGTCTAATAGAAGCGTAACCGCCATAGTTAGACATTATTTGACTCTTTGTGACTGTAACTATAAGTAAATTTCAACTTAGTATCTTTTAAGTGCTGCTTCAACTCTTGCCGATGCTGACTCGCAATTTTAAGTCCTACTCTTGAATGAAATCGGTAAATATGAAATTATATGAAATATCAACTGATGATAAAAAATAATAATAAAATTGTGGGATCTCACTACTCGCTTCATTCGTTTCTTTTTTTAAACGGTGGTATTTGCAACTGATGGTGCTTCTGAATCAGTGAAACCGCGCGAAAATTTTGCAATATGAGGGTAGTTCAACAAGTTCTGATATGAAACAAAATATGTGGTTTGTGTAAAAGAAAGATTTTTTTTTATTACCTTAACCTGGGGTAACACCACTGTAGAAATTTCAAAAAATTGATTTTTTTTTTATAAGCTTAAAAAATTCTTTGAACCTTTTAAAATACAGAACAAAAAGTTTTATACGTTACCGAAGTTTATTTCATAAATATTTTAAGCTTTTTACCAAGCGTTAGTGACTGCTACCTAACGACTTCTCCAAATTTCCAAACTTTAAACGCGTTTTTCTCAAAACACGTTTTCTGAAATTGGCACGCAGCATAACTCAAACAATTTTAAATATTTTTAATCAGGTTTTTCACTACGTCTGTATAATAACCTTCTTAAGAGAAGAGCGTAGGGGATTTTCGTTAGATTTATTTAAACGATTGTTATAATTATTTAAGTGCCGTTTTTTTAGACCAAAATAGAGTTTTTTCCTTCAAATGCTTGCTAATTCCACAAAAATAAATATTTTTTAAATCCCCTACGTGTTTCTCTAGCTATTTTTATTTAGATTAAGAAAAAACATGTTTCTTTGTTCCAGATTAAAATTTGCACCCTCTGTGCTGCGTGCCGCGGAGCTCCTTCAAGAGAAACCACATTAAAAAAATGTCTCCAATGCCGCCATTTTGTAAAATTTTTCGATCAAACTTTGTAGTTTTGTATTTTAGTATATAAGTAATAACTTCTCAAATCAGAGTGATTGTTTTCCCTTTCCTTCTATACAAAAAAATTCTTTAAAAATCGTGTTTATTTTACGCGTGTACAGTGGTGTTACCCCTTAACTCACTGCGGCCGCTTCTACTAAGTGGATTTGTGCGCGTCTACCATTTACTTAATTCAATTAATACTCAGTTATATATATATAATTGGCGCGTACACCCTTTTTGGGTGTTTGGCCGAGCTCCTCCTCCTATTTGTGGTGTGCGTCTTGATGTTGTTCCGCAAATGGAGGGACCTACAGTTTCAAGCCGACTCCGAACGGCAGATATTTTTTATGAGGAGCTTTTTCATGGCAGAAATACACTCGAAGGTTTGCCATTGCCTGCCGAGGGGCGACCGCTATTAGAAAAATATTTTTATTAATTTCGGTTTCACCGAGATTCGAACCAACGTTCTCTCTGTGAATTCCGAATGGTAATCACGCACCAACCCATTCGGCTACGGCGGCCGCAATACTCAGTTATTGTCAATAATAAAAAGGAGAAACATTTCATAACAACTTCTTCACCATTGACTCCTAAGCAGGAGAACTAAGAATTAAATCTCTTAGCTACACGGAAGTTAGATTACCAAGGATGATCGATTAAATTGCGATCTTTTCATCATGAGGTTTGGCCAATCTGCTATGGTGAAAAACAAAATTGCGCAAGGATGATCATGAATGATAGATTTACAGGGTTTGGCCATTAACTAAGGTGAAGAAGTAAATTGTGAGGGGAACTTGAGCTGGTACGTAACAAAAGATTTGGCAGCCGAACTTTGCACGATTATTTCATATCTATTCCCACACTCATCCAATAAGTCGTTTTTCAGACGGCAGCGAAGTGTCGTTGGTTGATTTTGTTCGTATATCAGTAACACAAGCTAAATTTGGTTAACACATCCCAAGTTACGTTAACCTATCATCTGATTCTGTCAAATTCGCCCAGAGCCGAATAACGGTCTGCTAAATACCACACCTATTTTCATCATGCGAGCAACTTCAGCTGCTACGCCACCTACACCACCTACACCACATCACCACATTTGCTTTTATGTTTGCGACTGTTCTATTAAGCAAATGATTCTAAAATTAATAGTAATTTTCAATTTTAAGACATTAAAAAAAATGATTTCCTCCAAAGCAGCCGGGCTCGAATATTTTTTGATTTTTTTTATTAAGATAAACTCAATTTTTTTTAGTTTTAGTTTTTCAGGGCGAAAATATTTTAAATAAAATTTGTAATTATTGCAACATACAATTATATTCACAATTTGGCCTTAGAAATTGTCAACTTCCACATCGAGTAATTTAAGAATCTAAACTTGGTTACAAAAATAATAAACTTTCTATAATACCGAACAAATCTTAATCGAAAAATGTATTAAACGTGAAAGGAGAAATAATGAACTAAGTTTTGCTGCTGCGGTCAAAATAATAGTAGCACGACATATTGTCAAGTTCTGAGAACATTTTTTTTACAATAGTTTTTTATTTAGGTTTTTTTATTTGAGTTTTTACATTTTTTATTTTTTTATTTTTATTTTTATGATAATAAAATTATAAGTAATCTCAAGCAAACGCAGCGCCAGCAGTAGTGTGTTGGATCAGATACGATGGAGTAGGTCGGTGTCCTTTAGAAATGTGTAAATTTTTTTTAGTGTTATCTTCAGTGGCATCTTTTAAAAGTTGAGAGGATCTGTGTCGCTGAAGTGGTGATGCCTTTGAGAAGCAAGTTCTGTGCAAGACACCAGTAGGTGATGCCCACTGACCCTGGCTTGGCAGAAGAGGCAGGTGTTGGATGTACTACCCTGTAATAGGTGTGCGCTAGTTACTATGGTGTGCCCAATACGGAGCCGTGTGTATGGGGTTGATGTGGTTGGTGGGTACCGAAGATGGATAGGCAGGTTTTGTATGTTTGGGCTTAATGTTCGAATAATGGTGTTTATAATACAACCATTCACGAAGTAACTTTGTTTGCCTCTATTCATGAATAAGTCGATATATGTCCCTGGGTAGGAAGACTTCGGATGTGATTGTTGGTGTAAGGGAAATGTCCTTGGCAATTATATCTGCCAGTGTGTTAATCTGAATGCCGGAATGCCCAGGTATTCACATAATTTTGATGCTGCTCCGATGAGAAATTAGTATGTCTTTCATACACTCGATGATTTTGCTTGACTTTTTGTGGTTTTGGATGGCTTGGAGCAGGACAAACTGTTGGAGCAAATTATATGTTTACGCTTACTTTTGGCGCAGCATTGCTTCAGCGGTGAGAATCGAACAGAATGAAAATAGAAGGCCGTACGTGATAACTTCCTGATTTTCCTTTACCACTGCGTAAGAAGTGTGGAATCCTTTTGACCCGTCAGTAAAACCCACTTCCACCCGCTAAATTTATAGTCTGCGATAGATTCGCAGAAATTAGCCCAATAAGCGGCGTTTGGAGTATTATCTTTCCGTAAATAAGCTAAGTCGTCGATAAAGGAGTTATTATTTTGTTATTTCTTTAAGAATACAGTTGAAACTACAAATACCCATATCACTTTAAAGTTTTAAACTTTGTACAAAATTAAAAAAAAATATTTTAATTAAAACTGGCTGCTTGTAATTTTTTGTACGTCGGTTATCTATAAATATTTTCATAACAGTGTCGAGGATTACAGGCAGAAAGCGTAAACCGCGGCGCGCTTAAAGAACTCCTTTAGTAGCTTTTCCTTTTTATTATCACTTTGATTAAATATCTGCGGATTTTAATAGGGGAGAGAACTAAACAAATTTCAAAAAAGATAAATTTGTGGAAGATAATCATACAGCTGTGTTCACAACAATAGCAGCGCGACATTTCTTCTTTTATTTAAACGTATTAAAAAGCAGTATCTAACATTTCATAGCTATTGCAAAGTTTTGCCTATTTATTTTTTTTTTTTTTTTTTTACAAAAATATCCTATATACTACAATTCAAAGCTTCAAACTTTATGCAAAACTTACAGAAATTTAACAAATTATTTTAAATCTTAATCAAATTCTTTACAACTATTCCGAGCATGCAGTTTTATAGCCCATTAAATAAATCTAAAAAAAAAAAATGAGGAAGTTTACAGCAACACTGCGCTACAGCAGCAATATTCGCAACAGATCGTTCAGTTTTGGTCCGCCATTCCATTCTAAATCGGATCGGCGTACCATTTATGGCTGTAGGGTGTGTAGAACCAAATGCCCTCTTCTTCCAACCAACCAACATCAGATGGCGCAGAGCTGCTTTCGTCCTCTGAGTTTGTGGATAACTCACTCCAATCTAATTGTGACGTGTCCCAGATCGCGTCTTCAATGTGCACTTCGCGAGCTGTGCTAAAGATTTGAGTCACTGCAGGTTCCTCGTCTCCTGGTGAACGCAGTCGGTCTATTGGAACACATCTTAGTCTATTCATGGTGTTGGCGTCTCCAGACGACGGATGATGTGTCGAAGGACTGCGCTCAACTGTGCGAGAAGAACCAGTGCCTTCGTCCACCCACAAAACGGCATCTTCTTTTTCGGTTGAATCCTCAACCGCAGGTGACTTGGGTGAAAATAAATCGTCCATTTCTTTGTTGGCCCTCGATGAAAAACTCACTAACTTAGAACGACTTAAATGCAACTCTTCTGAGCGCTGATTGAGCTGCCATTGCAATGGCTTGGCTTTATATACTCTATAGTTCTGCAGGTAATGCAAAGTTATTTTCACCGTCCCATGAATCCGCGTAAGATTATGGCAATAGTACAATCAAAACGGTAGTCCGTTGCAAACAGGAGGTAAAGAAACACATAAAACAAAAACAAAGAAACAGATCACTTGTACATTTAAAATAGAACTTCCCAAGAAAAAAACAAAAGATCAGTTGTTCTACTGATTATACCCTTTATAGTTGCACCTTTGCCTCAATAAAAAGGTTTTTTCGGTAGTCACCACATAAACAACGCAATTGTTAAGCTATTAAGCCGAAAGGAGTAGCAAGGACAACTGAGCCGCGCATATTTTGCCCAGCCACTATCACAGCTATTGTGTTTTAGTGTGTATTACTTAATTAGCACTTGACGCGCGAGCACTTGTCCTTGGGGTGTTTTGGATTCGAGTATCCGCTACATACAAACAATGACATTTGTCTGTTTTGTGTAGAAACAGTTGTTGACACGTGCTTTTGTCGCCAAAACGGATTTGGAAAAACCATAAATATAAGAGTTTTTTTTGCAAGGATCCGTAAACGCAATAAAATAAATTACTTGACGAATAACCCGCCCTAAATTCGTAGTTAATTGATCCGTGTCAAAGGCAGCCTTCAAACTTATTTCTGAATTCACAAAAGACATCCTTACATACATACATATGCATGGTTGTTTGTAGAAATGAGATGCATCAACATGTATAGAAGTGTTGTTGTATCCTGTACTTACATCGCACACCGCATACTGCAGCAAAACGGCCAAGGCCTCGATACCTTCGTTGCGGTGCTCTTCCTGCAGTTGCGTCTGCTTCAGGTGCCGCTCGATCGCTTCATAGAACATCGACCGTTATACGAATGTCGATTCGAATGTTTCAAAAGCTGCAGCTCCGTCGCATCCTGCCGCTCAGCAACTCACTTCATAACGCAATTGTTAAGTCGAAAGGGGCAGCAAAGACAATTGAACCGCGAATATTTTGTCTAGAGTAAGAAGTTTCTAGACTAAATTTAGTTTTATTCAGCTTTTCGATTTTCTTTATTGAGGGATGGTTTAGTTGGGCGAAAATTGTTGTCCGTGAACTTTTATAACTATCGGTGTACTCACACCAATTTCGATCCTAATATCTTTAGATATTTCTCATTAATTTGGAATATTTGTAGTAATATTTTTATGTGAATCAAAGTTTGGAAAGGCAATTGTTCAGCTAGAACAAGAACATGCAACGTATATGTACTTGTGTAGGCATACTAGGGTGGAGTGATGTTTTTAATCGCTCTTTGTAGACTATCAGAAAGTAGAAAGAGATTTGTTTAAAAATATTTGTATTGCCCAAAAGAACGAATCAAAATGTACTTTATGAACTAACGTTTTCGTGTACAAATTTTCAATTTTATGGTTTCTGACTATAAACTGCAAATTTCAAACCGGCGCATGGGTAAAAGTGCACGAAATACCAGATGCCGTATTTTTAAATAGAAAGCTTAGCTAATAATTTAATATGCACAGATTTGCATATATATGGGTTCCACTATTTCAGTTGTTAATTGGGAGAAAACATTTTCATCAAAACCTGTTAGAGATAACTAAAAATCTAATACGCCAGACAACACTCCCAAACTTCTGATTCAGAATCGGCATATGATTAGTAGTTTCGCATGTTGATGAAACCCCGAATATTAACCAGAAATATAATTTTCCCTTCTTATTTATATTTTTAGAAAGCAGTAACAACATTTGTAGGGAAATGCATTCTCAACTTTCGAACAAAAGAGAAACAGTTTCCTAGTTTCCTTCAGTATAAATACTCGTATAAGGACGCTTATAAAATACGCGTTTAGATGTTGCTTTAAAACGAAACATGAAACTATTTAGATCCTTTCACGTGTCACTATTTTTATTCAAAATACGAAAAAACATAATTTAATTGTTCACGCCCACAGGAAAATCCACCAAACAATCGATTTATGAATGCCTAATTGCGGAGAACGTCGAGACGTCCATGTTGAAGGTTCTTCAGCAACACTTTGCGCTACAGCAGCAGTACGAGTATTCTCAATACAACGCCCAGTTTTTGGCCTGTTAGTATTTTTTCCACACTCGACACTAACCAGTTTCTTGGAATTTATTTCGGACGATTATTTGATGTTGCTTTTAAAGATCGATTATTTTCATAAAAAACTTCAATAATTTTAACGCGTTGTTCTATCGCGTATTGTACACCTGTGTGCTTGAAAAATGTCAAAGATTACATAAAAAAGGTCTAGGAATTATTCACTACTGACATATATGCGGCACTTTTGAACGACCCTTTACATACTATAATTTTGAAAAGAATAGAAAAGAGATTATCATAAAATATGGTTCACACTACATTTTTCATATAAAAAGCAAGTAAAACAAATTAACCCTTTTGGTAACAGAATTCAAGTTTAAAGTAGTCCGAAGGTCTGTCTAATAGAAGCGTAACCGCCATAGTTAGACATTATTTGACTCTTTGTGACTGTAACTATAAGTAAATTTCAACTTAGTATCTTTTAAGTGCTGCTTCAACTCTTGCCGATGCTGACTCGCAATTTTAAGTCCTACTCTTGAATGAAATCGGTAAATATGAAATTATATGAAATATCAACTGATGATAAAAAATAATATTAAAATTGTGGGATCTCACTACTCGCTTCATTCGTTTCTTTTTTTAAACGGTGGTATTTGCAACTGATGGTGTTTCTGAATCAGTGAAACCGCGCGAAAATTTTGCAATATGAGGGTAGTTCAACAAGTTCTGATATGAAACAAAATATGTGGTTTGTGTAAAAGAAAGATTTTTTTTGATTACCTTAACCTGGGGTAACACCACTGTAGAAATTTCAAAAAATTGATTTTTTTTTTATAAGCTTAAAAAATTCTTTGAACCTTTTAAAATACAGAACAAAAAGTTTTATACGTTACCGAAGTTTATTTCATAAATATTTTAAGCTTTTTACCAAGCGTTAGTGACTGCTACCTAACGACTTCTCCAAATTTCCAAACTTTAAACGCGTTTTTCTCAAAACACGTTTTCTGAAATTGGCACGCAGCATAACTCAAACAATTTTAAATATTTTTAATCAGGTTTTTCACTACGTCTGTATAATAACCTTCTTAAGAGAAGAGCGTAGGGGATTTTCGTTAGATTTATTTAAACGATTGTTATAATTATTTAAGTGCCGTTTTTTTAGACCAAAATAGAGTTTTTTCCTTCAAATGCTTGCTAATTCCACAAAAATAAATATTTTTTAAATCCCCTACGTGTTTCTCTAGCTATTTTTATTTAGATTAAGAAAAAACATGTTTCTTTGTTCCAGATTAAAATTTGCACCCTCTGTGCTGCGTGCCGCGGAGCTCCTTCAAGAGAAACCACATTAAAAAAAATGTCTCCAATGCCGCCATTTTGTAAAATTTTTCGATCAAACTTTGTAGTTTTGTATTTTAGTATATAAGTAATAACTTCTCAAATCAGAGTGATTGTTTTCCCTTTCCTTCTATACAAAAAAATTCTTTAAAAATCGTGTTTATTTTACGCGTGTACAGTGGTGTTACCCCTTAACTCACTGCGGCCGCTTCTACTAAGTGGATTTGTGCGCGTCTACCATTTACTTAATTCAATTAATACTCAGTTATATATATATAATTGGCGCGTACACCCTTTTTGGGTGTTTGGCCGAGCTCCTCCTCCTATTTGTGGTGTGCGTCTTGATGTTGTTCCGCAAATGGAGGGACCTACAGTTTCAAGCCGACTCCGAACGGCAGATATTTTTTATGAGGAGCTTTTTCATGGCAGAAATACACTCGAAGGTTTGCCATTGCCTGCCGAGGGGCGACCGCTATTAGAAAAATGTTTTTATTAATTTCGGTTTCACCGAGATTCGAACCAACGTTCTCTCTGTGAATTCCGAATGGTAATCACGCACCAACCCATTCGGCTACGGCGGCCGCAATACTCAGTTATTGTCAATAATAAAAAGGAGAAACATTTCATAACAACTTCTTCACCATTGACTCCTAAGCAGGAGAACTAAGAATTAAATCTCTTAGCTACACGGAAGTTAGATTACCAAGGATGATCGATTAAATTGCGATCTTTTCATCATGAGGTTTGGCCAATCTGCTATGGTGAAAAACAAAATTGCGCAAGGATGATCATGAATGATAGATTTACAGGGTTTGGCCATTAACTAAGGTGAAGAAGTAAATTGTGAGGGGAACTTGAGCTGGTACGTAACAAAAGATTTGGCAGCCGAACTTTGCACGATTATTTCATATCTATTCCCACACTCATCCAATAAGTCGTTTTTCAGACGGCAGCGAAGTGTCGTTGGTTGATTTTGTTCGTATATCAGTAACACAAGCTAAATTTGGTTAACACATCCCAAGTTACGTTAACCTATCATCTGATTCTGTCAAATTCGCCCAGAGCCGAATAACGGTCTGCTAAATACCACACCTATTTTCATCATGCGAGCAACTTCAGCTGCTACGCCACCTACACCACCTACACCACATCACCACATTTGCTTTTATGTTTGCGACTGTTCTATTAAGCAAATGATTCTAAAATTAATAGTAATTTTCAATTTTAAGACATTAAAAAAAATGATTTCCTCCAAAGCAGCCGGGCTCGAATATTTTTTGATTTTTTTTATTAAGATAAACTCAATTTTTTTTAGTTTTAGTTTTTCAGGGCGAAAATATTTTAAATAAAATTTGTAATTATTGCAACATACAATTATATTCACAATTTGGCCTTAGAAATTGTCAACTTCCACATCGAGTAATTTAAGAATCTAAACTTGGTTACAAAAATAATAAACTTTCTATAATACCGAACAAATCTTAATCGAAAAATGTATTAAACGTGAAAGGAGAAATAATGAACTAAGTTTTGCTGCTGCGGTCAAAATAATAGTAGCACGACATATTGTCAAGTTCTGAGAACATTTTTTTTAATATACAATAGTTTTTTATTTAGGTTTTTTTATTTGAGTTTTTACATTTTTTATTTTTTTATTTTTATTTTTATGATAATAAAATTATAAGTAATCTCAAGCAAACGCAGCGCCAGCAGTAGTGTGTTGGATCAGATACGATGGAGTAGGTCGGTGTCCTTTAGAAATGTGTAAATTTTTTTTAGTGTTATCTTCAGTGGCATCTTTTAAAAGTTGAGAGGATCTGTGTCGCTGAAGTGGTGATGCCTTTGAGAAGCAAGTTCTGTGCAAGACACCAGTAGGTGATGCCCACTGACCCTGGCTTGGCAGAAGAGGCAGGTGTTGGATGTACTACCCTGTAATAGGTGTGCGCTAGTTACTATGGTGTGCCCAATACGGAGCCGTGTGTATGGGGTTGATGTGGTTGGTGGGTACCGAAGATGGATAGGCAGGTTTTGTATGTTTGGGCTTAATGTTCGAATAATGGTGTTTATAATACAACCATTCACGAAGTAACTTTGTTTGCCTCTATTCATGAATAAGTCGATATATGTCCCTGGGTAGGAAGACTTCGGATGTGATTGTTGGTGTAAGGGAAATGTCCTTGGCAATTATATCTGCCAGTGTGTTAATCTGAATGCCGGAATGCCCAGGTATTCACATAATTTTGATGCTGCTCCGATGAGAAATTAGTATGTCTTTCATACACTCGATGATTTTGCTTGACTTTTTGTGGTTTTGGATGGCTTGGAGCAGGACAAACTGTTGGAGCAAATTATATGTTTACGCTTACTTTTGGCGCAGCATTGCTTCAGCGGTGAGAATCGAACAGAATGAAAATAGAAGGCCGTACGTGATAACTTCCTGATTTTCCTTTACCACTGCGTAAGAAGTGTGGAATCCTTTTGACCCGTCAGTAAAACCCACTTCCACCCGCTAAATTTATAGTCTGCGATAGATTCGCAGAAATTAGCCCAATAAGCGGCGTTTGGAGTATTATCTTTCCGTAAATAAGCTAAGTCGTCGATAAAGGAGTTATTATTTTGTTATTTCTTTAAGAATACAGTTGAAACTAATTACAAATACCCATATCACTTTAAAGTTTTAAACTTTGTACAAAATTAAAAAAAAATATTTTAATTAAAACTGGCTGCTTGTAATTTTTTGTACGTCGGTTATCTATAAATATTTTCATAACAGTGTCGAGGATTACAGGCAGAAAGCGTAAACCGCGGCGCGCTTAAAGAACTCCTTTAGTAGCTTTTCCTTTTTATTATCACTTTGATTAAATATCTGCGGATTTTAATAGGGGAGAGAACTAAACAAATTTCAAAAAAGATAAATTTGTGGAAGATAATCATACAGCTGTGTTCACAACAATAGCAGCGCGACATTTTTTCTTTTATTTAAACGTATTAAAAAGCAGTATCTAACATTTCATAGCTATTGCAAAGTTTTGCCTATTTATTTATTTTTTTTTTTTTTACAAAAATATCCTATATACTACAATTCAAAGCTTCAAACTTTATGCAAAACTTACAGAAATTTAACAAATTATTTTAAATCTTAATCAAATTCTTTACAACTATTCCGAGCATGCAGTTTTATAGCCCATTAAATAAATCTAAAAAAAAAAATGAGGAAGTTTACAGCAACACTGCGCTACAGCAGCAATATTCGCAACAGATCGTTCAGTTTTGGTCCGCCATTCCATTCTAAATCGGATCGGCGTACCATTTATGGCTGTAGGGTGTGTAGAACCAAATGCCCTCTTCTTCCAACCAACCAACATCAGATGGCGCAGAGCTGCTTTCGTCCTCTGAGTTTGTGGATAACTCACTCCAATCTAATTGTGACGTGTCCCAGATCGCGTCTTCAATGTGCACTTCGCGAGCTGTGCTAAAGATTTGAGTCACTGCAGGTTCCTCGTCTCCTGGTGAACGCAGTCGGTCTATTGGAACACATCTTAGTCTATTCATGGTGTTGGCGTCTCCAGACGACGGATGATGTGTCGAAGGACTGCGCTCAACTGTGCGAGAAGAACCAGTGCCTTCGTCCACCCACAAAACGGCATCTTCTTTTTCGGTTGAATCCTCAACCGCAGGTGACTTGGGTGAAAATAAATCGTCCATTTCTTTGTTGGCCCTCGATGAAAAACTCACTAACTTAGAACGACTTAAATGCAACTCTTCTGAGCGCTGATTGAGCTGCCATTGCAATGGCTTGGCTTTATATACTCTATAGTTCTGCAGGTAATGCAAAGTTATTTTCACCGTCCCATGAATCCGCGTAAGATTATGGCAATAGTACAATCAAAACGGTAGTCCGTTGCAAACAGGAGGTAAAGAAACACATAAAACAAAAACAAAGAAACAGATCACTTGTACATTTAAAATAGAACTTCCCAAGAAAAAAACAAAAGATCAGTTGTTCTACTGATTATACCCTTTATAGTTGCACCTTTGCCTCAATAAAAAGGTTTTTTCGGTAGTCACCACATAAAAACAACGCAATTGTTAAGCTATTAAGCCGAAAGGAGTAGCAAGGACAACTGAGCCGCGCATATTTTGCCCAGCCACTAGCACAGCTATTGTGTTTTAGTGGGTATTACTTAATTAGCACTTGACGCGCGAGCACTTGTCCTTGGGGTGTTTTGGATTCGAGTATCCGCTACATACAAACAATGACATTTGTCTGTTTTGTGTAGAAACAGTTGTTGACACGTGCTTTTGTCGCCAAAACGGATTTGGAAAAACCATAAATATAAGAGTTTTTTTTGCAAGGATCCGTAAACGCAATAAAATAAATTACTTGACGAATAACCCGCCCTAAATTCGTAGTTAATTGATCCGTGTCAAAGGCAGCCTTCAAACTTATTTCTGAATTCACAAAAGACATCCTTACATACATACATATGCATGGTTGTTTGTAGAAATGAGATGCATCAACATGTATAGAAGTGTTGTTGTATCCTGTACTTACATCGCACACCGCATACTGCAGCAAAACGGCCAAGGCCTCGATACCTTCGTTGCGGTGCTCTTCCTGCAGTTGCGTCTGCTTCAGGTGCCGCTCGATCGCTTCATAGAACATCGACCGTTATACGAATGTCGATTCGAATGTTTCAAAAGCTGCAGCTCCGTCGCATCCTGCCGCTCAGCAACTCACTTCATAACGCAATTGTTAAGTCGAAAGGGGCAGCAAAGACAATTGAACCGCGAATATTTTGTCTAGAGTAAGAAGTTTCTAGACTAAATTTAGTTTTATTCAGCTTTTCGATTTTCTTTATTGAGGGATGGTTTAGTTGGGCGAAAATTGTTGTCCGTGAACTTTTATAACTATCGGTGTACTCACACCAATTTCGATCCTAATATCTTTAGATATTTCTCATTAATTTGGAATATTTGTAGTAATATTTTTATGTGAATCAAAGTTTGGAAAGGCAATTGTTCAGCTAGAACAAGAACATGCAACGTATATGTACTTGTGTAGGCATACTAGGGTGGAGTGATGTTTTTAATCGCTCTTTGTAGACTATCAGAAAGTAGAAAGAGATTTGTTTAAAAATATTTGTATTGCCCAAAAGAACGAATCATAATGTACTTTATGAACTAACGTTTTCGTGTACAAATTTTCAATTTTATGGTTTCTGACTATAAACTGCAAATTTCAAACCGGCGCATGGGTAAAAGTGCACGAAATACCAGATGCCGTATTTTTAAATAGAAAGCTTAGCTAATAATTTAATATGCACAGATTTGCATATATATGGGTTCCACTATTTCAGTTGTTAATTGGGAGAAAACATTTTCATCAAAACCTGTTAGAGATAACTAAAAATCTAATACGCCAGACAACACTCCCAAACTTCTGATTCAGAATCGGCATATGATTAGTAGTTTCGCATGTTGATGAAACCCCGAATATTAACCAGAAATATAATTTTCCCTTCTTATTTATATTTTTAGAAAGCAGTAACAACATTTGTAGGGAAATGCATTCTCAACTTTCGAACAAAAGAGAAACAGTTTCCTAGTTTCCTTCAGTATAAATACTCGTATAAGGACGCTTACAAAATACGCGTTTAGATGTTGCTTTAAAACGAAACATGAAACTATTTAGATCCTTTCACGTGTCACTATTTTTATTCAAAATACGAAAAAACATAATTTAATTGTTCACGCCCACAGGAAAATCCACCAAACAATCGATTTATGAATGCCTAATTGCGGAGAACGTCGAGACGTCCATGTTGAAGGTTCTTCAGCAACACTTTGCGCTACAGCAGCAGTACGAGTATTCTCAATACAACGCCCAGTTTTTGGCCTGTTAGTATTTTTTCCACACTCGACCCTAACCAGTTTCTTGGAATTTATTTCGGACGATTATTTGATGTTGCTTTTAAAGATCGATTATTTTCATAAAAAACTTCAATAATTTTAACGCGTTGTTCTATCGCGTATTGTACACCTGTGTGCTTGAAAAATGTCAAAGATTACATAAAAAAGGTCTAGGAATTATTCACTACTGACATATATGCGGCACTTTTGAACGACCCTTTACATACTATAATTTTGAAAAGAATAGAAAAGAGATTATCATAAAATATGGTTCACACTACATTTTTCATATAAAAAGCAAGTAAAACAAATTAACCCTTTTGGTAACAGAATTCAAGTTTAAAGTAGTCCGAAGGTCTGTCTAATAGAAGCGTAACCGCCATAGTTAGACATTATTTGACTCTTTGTGACTGTAACTATAAGTAAATTTCAACTTAGTATCTTTTAAGTGCTGCTTCAACTCTTGCCGATGCTGACTCGCAATTTTAAGTCCTACTCTTGAATGAAATCGGTAAATATGAAATTATATGAAATATCAACTGATGATAATAAATAATAATAAAATTGTGGGATCTCACTACTCGCTTCATTCGTTTCTTTTTTTAAACGGTGGTATTTGCAACTGATGGTGTTTCTGAATCAGTGAAACCGCGCGAAAATTTTGCAATATGAGGGTAGTTCAACAAGTTCTGATATGAAACAAAATATGTGGTTTGTGTAAAAGAAAGATTTTTTTTGATTACCTTAACCTGGGGTAACACCACTGTAGAAATTTCAAAAAATTGATTTTTTTTTTATAAGCTTAAAAAATTCTTTGAACCTTTTAAAATACAGAACAAAAAGTTTTATACGTTACCGAAGTTTATTTCATAAATATTTTAAGCTTTTTACCAAGCGTTAGTGACTGCTACCTAACGACTTCTCCAAATTTCCAAACTTTAAACGCGTTTTTCTCAAAACACGTTTTCTGAAATTGGCACGCAGCATAACTCAAACAATTTTAAATATTTTTAATCAGGTTTTTCACTACGTCTGTATAATAACCTTCTTAAGAGAAGAGCGTAGGGGATTTTCGTTAGATTTATTTAAACGATTGTTATAATTATTTAAGTGCCGTTTTTTTAGACCAAAATAGAGTTTTTTCCTTCAAATGCTTGCTAATTCCACAAAAATAAATATTTTTTAAATCCCCTACGTGTTTCTCCAGCTATTTTTATTTAGATTAAGAAAAAACATGTTTCTTTGTTCCAGATTAAAATTTGCACCCTCTGTGCTGCGTGCCGCGGAGCTCCTTCAAGAGAAACCACATTAAAAAAAATGTCTCCAATGCCGCCATTTTGTAAAATTTTTCGATCAAACTTTGTAGTTTTGTATTTTAGTATATAAGTAATAACTTCTCAAATCAGAGTGATTGTTTTCCCTTTCCTTCTATACAAAAAAATTCTTTAAAAATCGTGTTTATTTTACGCGTGTACAGTGGTGTTACCCCTTAACTCACTGCGGCCGCTTCTACTAAGTGGATTTGTGCGCGTCTACCATTTACTTAATTCAATTAATACTCAGTTATATATATATAATTGGCGCGTACACCCTTTTTGGGTGTTTGGCCGAGCTCCTCCTCCTATTTGTGGTGTGCGTCTTGATGTTGTTCCGCAAATGGAGGGACCTACAGTTTCAAGCCGACTCCGAACGGCAGATATTTTTTATGAGGAGCTTTTTCATGGCAGAAATACACTCGAAGGTTTGCCATTGCCTGCCGAGGGGCGACCGCTATTAGAAAAATATTTTTATTAATTTCGGTTTCACCGAGATTCGAACCAACGTTCTCTCTGTGAATTCCGAATGGTAATCACGCACCAACCCATTCGGCTACGGCGGCCGCAATACTCAGTTATTGTCAATAATAAAAAGGAGAAACATTTCATAACAACTTCTTCACCATTGACTCCTAAGCAGGAGAACTAAGAATTAAATCTCTTAGCTACACGGAAGTTAGATTACCAAGGATGATCGATTAAATTGCGATCTTTTCATCATGAGGTTTGGCCAATCTGCTATGGTGAAAAACAAAATTGCGCAAGGATGATCATGAATGATAGATTTACAGGGTTTGGCCATTAACTAAGGTGAAGAAGTAAATTGTGAGGGGAACTTGAGCTGGTACGTAACAAAAGATTTGGCAGCCGAACTTTGCACGATTATTTCATATCTATTCCCACACTCATCCAATAAGTCGTTTTTCAGACGGCAGCGAAGTGTCGTTGGTTGATTTTGTTCGTATATCAGTAACACAAGCTAAATTTGGTTAACACATCCCAAGTTACGTTAACCTATCATCTGATTCTGTCAAATTCGCCCAGAGCCGAATAACGGTCTGCTAAATACCACACCTATTTTCATCATGCGAGCAACTTCAGCTGCTACGCCACCTACACCACCTACACCACATCACCACATTTGCTTTTATGTTTGCGACTGTTCTATTAAGCAAATGATTCTAAAATTAATAGTAATTTTCAATTTTAAGACATTAAAAAAAATGATTTCCTCCAAAGCAGCCGGGCTCGAATATTTTTTGATTTTTTTTATTAAGATAAACTCAATTTTTTTTAGTTTTAGTTTTTCAGGGCGAAAATATTTTAAATAAAATTTGTAATTATTGCAACATACAATTATATTCACAATTTGGCCTTAGAAATTGTCAACTTCCACATCGAGTAATTTAAGAATCTAAACTTGGTTACAAAAATAATAAACTTTCTATAATACCGAACAAATCTTAATCGAAAAATGTATTAAACGTGAAAGGAGAAATAATGAACTAAGTTTTGCTGCTGCGGTCAAAATAATAGTAGCACGACATATTGTCAAGTTCTGAGAACATTTTTTTTACAATAGTTTTTTATTTAGGTTTTTTTATTTGAGTTTTTACATTTTTTATTTTTTTATTTTTATTTTTATGATAATAAAATTATAAGTAATCTCAAGCAAACGCAGCGCCAGCAGTAGTGTGTTGGATCAGATACGATGGAGTAGGTCGGTGTCCTTTAGAAATGTGTAAATTTTTTTTAGTGTTATCTTCAGTGGCATCTTTTAAAAGTTGAGAGGATCTGTGTCGCTGAAGTGGTGATGCCTTTGAGAAGCAAGTTCTGTGCAAGACACCAGTAGGTGATGCCCACTGACCCTGGCTTGGCAGAAGAGGCAGGTGTTGGATGTACTACCCTGTAATAGGTGTGCGCTAGTTACTATGGTGTGCCCAGTACGGAGCCGTGTGTATGGGGTTGATGTGGTTGGTGGGTACCGAAGATGGATAGGCAGGTTTTGTATGTTTGGGCTTAATGTTCGAATAATGGTGTTTATAATACAACCATTCACGAAGTAACTTTGTTTGCCTCTATTCATGAATAAGTCGATATATGTCCCTGGGTAGGAAGACTTCGGATGTGATTGTTGGTGTAAGGGAAATGTCCTTGGCAATTATATCTGCCAGTGTGTTAATCTGAATGCCGGAATGCCCAGGTATTCACATAATTTTGATGCTGCTCCGATGAGAAATTAGTATGTCTTTCATACACTCGATGATTTTGCTTGACTTTTTGTGGTTTTGGATGGCTTGGAGCAGGACAAACTGTTGGAGCAAATTATATGTTTACGCTTACTTTTGGCGCAGCATTGCTTCAGCGGTGAGAATCGAACAGAATGAAAATAGAAGGCCGTACGTGATAACTTCCTGATTTTCCTTTACCACTGCGTAAGAAGTGTGGAATCCTTTTGACCCGTCAGTAAAACCCACTTCCACCCGCTAAATTTATAGTCTGCGATAGATTCGCAGAAATTAGCCCAATAAGCGGCGTTTGGAGTATTATCTTTCCGTAAATAAGCTAAGTCGTCGATAAATGAGTTATTATTTTGTTATTTCTTTAAGAATACAGTTGAAACTACAAATACCCATATCACTTTAAAGTTTTAAACTTTGTACAAAATTAAAAAAAAATATTTTAATTAAAACTGGCTGCTTGTAATTTTTTGTACGTCGGTTATCTATAAATATTTTCATAACAGTGTCGAGGATTACAGGCAGAAAGCGTAAACCGCGGCGCGCTTAAAGAACTCCTTTAGTAGCTTTTCCTTTTTATTATCACTTTGATTAAATATCTGCGGATTTTAATAGGGGAGAGAACTAAACAAATTTCAAAAAAGATAAATTTGTGGAAGATAATCATACAGCTGTGTTCACAACAATAGCAGCGCGACATTTTTTCTTTTATTTAAACGTATTAAAAAGCAGTATCTAACATTTCATAGCTATTGCAAAGTTTTGCCTATTTATTTATTTTTTTTTTTTTTACAAAAATATCCTATATACTACAATTCAAAGCTTCAAACTTTATGCAAAACTTACAGAAATTTAACAAATTATTTTAAATCTTAATCAAATTCTTTACAACTATTCCGAGCATGCAGTTTTATAGCCCATTAAATAAATCTAAAAAAAAAAATGAGGAAGTTTACAGCAACACTGCGCTACAGCAGCAATATTCGCAACAGATCGTTCAGTTTTGGTCCGCCATTCCATTCTAAATCGGATCGGCGTACCATTTATGGCTGTAGGGTGTGTAGAACCAAATGCCCTCTTCTTCCAACCAACCAACATCAGATGGCGCAGAGCTGCTTTCGTCCTCTGAGTTTGTGGATAACTCACTCCAATCTAATTGTGACGTGTCCCAGATCGCGTCTTCAATGTGCACTTCGCGAGCTGTGCTAAAGATTTGAGTCACTGCAGGTTCCTCGTCTCCTGGTGAACGCAGTCGGTCTATTGGAACACATCTTAGTCTATTCATGGTGTTGGCGTCTCCAGACGACGGATGATGTGTCGAAGGACTGCGCTCAACTGTGCGAGAAGAACCAGTGCCTTCGTCCACCCACAAAACGGCATCTTCTTTTTCGGTTGAATCCTCAACCGCAGGTGACTTGGGTGAAAATAAATCGTCCATTTCTTTGTTGGCCCTCGATGAAAAACTCACTAACTTAGAACGACTTAAATGCAACTCTTCTGAGCGCTGATTGAGCTGCCATTGCAATGGCTTGGCTTTATATACTCTATAGTTCTGCAGGTAATGCAAAGTTATTTTCACCGTCCCATGAATCCGCGTAAGATTATGGCAATAGTACAATCAAAACGGTAGTCCGTTGCAAACAGGAGGTAAAGAAACACATAAAACAAAAACAAAGAAACAGATCACTTGTACATTTAAAATAGAACTTCCCAAGAAAAAAACAAAAGATCAGTTGTTCTACTGATTATACCCTTTATAGTTGCACCTTTGCCTCAATAAAAAGGTTTTTTCGGTAGTCACCACATAAAAACAACGCAATTGTTAAGCTATTAAGCCGAAAGGAGTAGCAAGGACAACTGAGCCGCGCATATTTTGCCCAGCCACTAGCACAGCTATTGTGTTTTAGTGGGTATTACTTAATTAGCACTTGACGCGCGAGCACTTGTCCTTGGGGTGTTTTGGATTCGAGTATCCGCTACATACAAACAATGACATTTGTCTGTTTTGTGTAGAAACAGTTGTTGACACGTGCTTTTGTCGCCAAAACGGATTTGGAAAAACCATAAATATAAGAGTTTTTTTTGCAAGGATCCGTAAACGCAATAAAATAAATTACTTGACGAATAACCCGCCCTAAATTCGTAGTTAATTGATCCGTGTCAAAGGCAGCCTTCAAACTTATTTCTGAATTCACAAAAGACATCCTTACATACATACATATGCATGGTTGTTTGTAGAAATGAGATGCATCAACATGTATAGAAGTGTTGTTGTATCCTGTACTTACATCGCACACCGCATACTGCAGCAAAACGGCCAAGGCCTCGATACCTTCGTTGCGGTGCTCTTCCTGCAGTTGCGTCTGCTTCAGGTGCCGCTCGATCGCTTCATAGAACATCGACCGTTATACGAATGTCGATTCGAATGTTTCAAAAGCTGCAGCTCCGTCGCATCCTGCCGCTCAGCAACTCACTTCATAACGCAATTGTTAAGTCGAAAGGGGCAGCAAAGACAATTGAACCGCGAATATTTTGTCTAGAGTAAGAAGTTTCTAGACTAAATTTAGTTTTATTCAGCTTTTCGATTTTCTTTATTGAGGGATGGTTTAGTTGGGCGAAAATTGTTGTCCGTGAACTTTTATAACTATCGGTGTACTCACACCAATTTCGATCCTAATATCTTTAGATATTTCTCATTAATTTGGAATATTTGTAGTAATATTTTTATGTGAATCAAAGTTTGGAAAGGCAATTGTTCAGCTAGAACAAGAACATGCAACGTATATGTACTTGTGTAGGCATACTAGGGTGGAGTGATGTTTTTAATCGCTCTTTGTAGACTATCAGAAAGTAGAAAGAGATTTGTTTAAAAATATTTGTATTGCCCAAAAGAACGAATCATAATGTACTTTATGAACTAACGTT